>NC_040883.2:11481052-11638552 GCF_900634795.4 Betta splendens
CGTGAGGACGTCTGGTCTCCATACACAGGTCTGCACACACACACACACACACACACACACACACACACACACACACACACACACACACACACACACACACACACACACACACACACACACACACACACACACATTATACACTACAGTAAACAGTAAATGTGCAGGGTCTCAGTGAAACACGATGAAGCATCAACACACTCTCTCGTCGGTCACGACTGGCATCAAGCACACACGCATTCCTGCACATCCTCAAGCCTTTGTGGGTTCCTTTGGACCTGCCAGCCTCCTCAGAAGCCCTGCAGTAGAGACCAGTGTGGGAACGGCACAAATCCCTGGAGCTCAGCCAACCAACGGAGCGGGTTTTCTAACGCTGAGCACACAAACGCGCACCAACACGCAGACACACACGGCCTGATCCACACGTGGGCATGAGTCTGTCCTCACAGACCTGGTAACAGAATGTCCTCACTTTACACACACACACACACACACACACACACACACACACACACACACACACACACACACACACACACACACACACACACACACACACACACACACATTCCACTCCAACATAATCGCAGGCGTTATTGGCAGCGCTTCAAGAGCTTCACATAAACATTGTGACTGATGACGGAGGTTGTTTACCAGAGCGCGGGCACACACACACACACACACACACACACACACACACACACACACACACACACACACACACACACACACACACACACACACACACACACACACACACACACCGTCATGCTAATTGAATGACATGCAGGAAAGCCCAGAGTGATGCCACCCGTTGCAGCAGATCACAGGTGAAGCCCTCGTCTGCCTCCTGTACCTGCCGCCGCCTCCCTCTCCGTCCTCGTCTGAGCTCAGGTCGATGGTGAACATGTCCTCGTCCTCCGAGAACTCGTCCCCGCTCTCCTCTCTCCTCCCGGCGCCCCCGTCTGGCCGCGGCTTCCTCCTCCTCTTCCTCCTCTTCTTCGCCATCCCGCCTTCACTTTGCTGCGGTGCCGGGTGCTGGGGTGGAGCTGGGCTGCGGGTGATGGAGTCTGGAGGGAGTGATGCAACGGTCACTCACACGTCGCCACAGGCTGGAAGCCATTCGGACCTACCGTGCTGACGACAGCCGCTCCTGCCCAGCTGGGACTCCATCAGCACCTCGCCCCTCGACATAATGGGTGATGTTGCGAGATGCGAAGGAACGACTTCCTGTCAGAGGACACGATAAGATGAGGTCATCAACATGCGTCCCTCCTCACAACCGTGCGGCATCATCCTGATATCGGTGAATCTGGCAACCCAGGCGTCAATGAGGGTGAGAATATCAATGATGTCAGTCACAGGTGTAATAGATGTGGGAATCATGAATTTAAGAGCAGCTCAACACGCTGTCGACAAGATTTTGGCAGTAAAATCCTCCCAGTAAATGTTATGGATTCCTGATCTTTTGGCCTGAGGCGTCATTTCTGTTGCAACATTTGCTTAATGCTTCCTGTGCACGAGCTCCAACCGGCCTCACGCTCCGAGGAAACGGAGGGAGGACCCGTCTGTCTGAGCGTCTGCTCCGTGAGGACTGGACACCAGTCAGCAGAGCAGCGCTGGTTTCCACAGCGGAGGAGACTTAATAATAGGGAGATAATTCCCCCTGTTTCCATGCATTTCGACGGAGCCATTATCCGGTCTGAGGAGAACCTGCGGCACCTGGTGACTAACACTAATCCTAATACAACCTCTATTAAAGCATGTCGTAACCCCTCAGACGAGGGAGCGGATCGTATTTCCGTTCACTGCTAATGGATGGCTCATCCTGCTTTGGTTCGTGGCCTCAGATCAGATGTTAACTGGCTGCTTTGATCTTGGTCTCGCTGCTGCATTTATCTGCTTTCATCTGCGACTACATGTTCCCTTTGTGTTAAACTGAAGTGAATCTAATTGTTGTTGTTTCAGTCCAGTTGTTCTAAGTGGAACCCCTTCCATGATTGACGTCTGGTTCGTGACCCCTTCTGCCTGTTCTCTCATCGCTGCTGTTATCTGGACCTCGTCTGTTATAAAGGCAGCTAACTGAACCTTCTACAGAGCGTGTTTGTGTCTCTGGGCTTGTCTCAACAGGAAAGCGGCGGAGCACGCGCTCCGACTCCCTCACGGCAGCGTGCGTCGGCCTGCGTCCTGCCGAGGCGTCTCGTCTGCCTCCTCACCAGCGCGCCCTCGGCCTCCTCCACGAAGAAGGCCTCTCCGTTCTCCCCCAGCTTCATGTGCAGACTCACCGGCTCCCCGTTGACCTCGATGTCCACCTGCCGGTCAGAGGCGGAGGGCGTTAGGGCCGCTCGCGAGGCGGCGGTGCCACGGTTTCGGGGGCTCGGACTCACCACTTTCTCGCGGGACCGCAGCACGCCCATCTTGCCGAAGCGCACGTGGAACGGGGAGCAGTGCAGCGAGCCGTCGGGCCGGCGCACCACGATGACGTCGATGCAGCCGGACAGCGTCGCGGGGTTGAGTCCTCGGTACAGCTCCTTGACCTGCACGAACACCTGGCCCGCCAGCTGGCCCACATAGTTCATGGTCTGGACCTGGAGACGCAGGAACCGGGGCAGTAAATAATCTGCTGCTGTTCGAGCGCGGGACGCTCAGTGTGAGTGGGTGTTTTTCGTGTGTGCTTGTTTTTACTCTAAGACTAAGGAAGCGGCGCCGGCGGCTCTGATCCACAGCCCCTCGTTCTGGCCAATGCCAAACATGGCCCTGCAGAGAGGCTCCGACGGGGGGACCTCCACTGGGCTGAGAGACGGGGGCACACACTGCGATGTGTCGATGCAGGCGACCATATGTTTATCATTGGGTGGGTTTTTTTCCACCATGAGAGACACTGGCAACACTCACTTCCTGCACCAGCGTGTGCTTCAGGAACTGATATCTTAACATTCTGTCTTTAAACACATCACTGGCTGTGAATCCCACGCTTCGTTCAATGACCCAGCATCACAGGGGCTGTAGCTCATAACACACACACACACACACACACACACACACACACAGCTATCTGCAGCGTCAGTGACCCTCCATTACGTAACAGTCATGAGACAACAGGGTCATTCAGACTGTTTGTTGTGAAGCAAGTGGCCGACAGCAGTGAAGCTGCACAGACGGTGTCAGAGGCAGCAGAGGACGAAGGGAGGCTGAGGGCTTTCGAGAGAGATGAGGAGGAGGAGGACGAAGGATTATCCAATTAAATCATCTGAATCTGACTGAGCAGCTGTCTGACACTGGATTCCTGCTGCGAGCTGTAGCACACTCGTAATAATCATCTGGATCTGGATTATTGGGCTAAGACGCATTTTTTATTTCTAACCTTGACCTCCTCTGGAAATAATCAGCTCGAACCAGACCCGAGCACCAACTACGACGCTGAAAGACACCAAACGACGCCGCCTTAGTCGTAATATGACGGAATGATGAGTAAACATCTGCGCGGGGTGAGGCTCTGCAGCCGGAGCTCTGCCTCCATCCACACACACACACACACACACGCACGCACGCACACACACACCAGCGTCTGGTTGGATCATCACACGCATTCGACCTTTACTCACGTGTACTTATTTATCGACGCTCGTGGCTTTTTTCCGCCATCCAAATCCAAGTCCGCGCGTGGTTCTACGCGTCGACGCTGGACTCGCTCATCGCGCTCGTTCTCGCCGTCTGAACTCCGGAGGATGCTTCGCGTTTTAAACCACAGTGAAAACACTCGCTCGCGACCGAAGGCACGGAGCGACGCGATTGGCTGAACCGGCGCTGACGTCAGCAGGTGTCCCTCCTCTGATCAATGGAGGGATGAGTAATTGCTCTGCATGTGACCACACGACGCTCGGTTCCTCTGTTTACATACAGTTCAGAGCCTCTTATTTATTATAATGATTAAAAGGTTTAGAATAAAAATACTTTATGAAAATAACACTTTTTTAAGCTTGTGCTAATCTTAACTGCTGTATTACAGTGAAGTATTGTGCCTTATCGTTTCTGATTACACACCAACTGTACACAATAGGTTGTAAACGAGCGTCTTTATCTTTTCTCCACTGTGGTGTCATACATGAGAGAAAGATATGAGATTCTACTCAGTAACTCAATTCATCCAGTGGGTCCTTTGACCTTTGAACTCATGCTAAACGTCTGCAGTACTACACTAGTAATTCCGCAGGCCTGAGTAAACATTTCTCACACTTTTAGAGCAGTTGTTTGCAAAAAACACGTTTTTTAGTAAATTAAATTAAAACAATTAAAAGAATTACACCTTGAACATTCTGCTTTGGTTTAATATTGTACGTTAGCTGCCATAAAATAAGACAATCAGAGGGCGTGGAGCCACGTGAGGTGAAAGGAGATGTTCGGTAGATAATACACTTACGAATGCTTTGTTTATGCTCCTTTTATGACAGACTACATACATTTCGTTAAATTGGGGCGTCGTCCCTTTGTGAAGCAGAGGAGACCAGAATAGTGGCGGCATTTGTGCAGCGTGCTGCATCTCAGCGCTGCCGCCAGTTCTTCTTCTCAGACGGCGGACGCCACTTTAGCAACAATCAGCTGGAAGCCAGAGTCACTGACACAGAAGCTCTTAAATGCAACGTCCAGAGTTTTGCAACACAAAAGGGAAAACTGGGAAACTCTGTTCTTTGCTCTTCCTGCCCCGGGTTTATTCTAACCTCTGCAGAGCAAACATGAGCCACGGCAGCGTCGTGTTGGCACCGGGGGAGAACAGCTGTCTGCACTAACATCACATGGCGCTGAATTCACCACCGAGCCGGTGCTTCGCGCTGGTTCGTTCCCCGGTCAGGGCACAACGGCTCCTTGTGTTTGCCGCGTGGCCACCGGGCAATGAGCTCATTAGCTGAGAGCAACATGAATCAGAGCCTCCGGAAGGAAGCCTCACGCTGTCAAACGTTATCTTTGAGCAAAAGCTCGTAAATCAGGTTCTGACAACAATTATTACATGATGGTTGCCAGTACAGTCACTAATACAAGATAATAACTAAAATCTGTCTATTCTACTGCCACCGTGTGTTGTTCTCAATAGAGTAGTCCCCTCGTTAGTTGTAAAAACTTGATAAACATGGACTGAACATCACATGTGGCCTGATCAGTCTCCTGCTCTACTACATCCTGAAAAAGTGATTCTGATTTTACAATCTGAGTTTGTTGTTTCAAAGATGAACCAAGCATAGGTTCACGTCTCCTCTGCTGCAGGGTCCCGGTGCCTTCTGCTGCTGCTCAGAGCTTCTAAGAATCCGTTCTTTGGCAGCACTGCTCGTGTCCTTGTTTATGACTCTAGGGCTTCATAGAAAGCAGTAACGGGACACCTGCACATTCAGTTTAACATACGAGGTCAAGGAAGGAGAGCTTCAGAAGATGGATGGTGTGTTTGAAACCCTAGAAGCAGCACGTGATCTGTGGATCGGTCCATAGTACTGTATGCACACGTTACAGCATCAGGGCTGAACACGTGACTTTGTTTAAGTTACGGAAGGACGCGCACACACACACACACACACACACACACACACACACACACACACACACACACACACACACACACACACACACACACACACACACAAACACACACAAACACACACATGCGCTTTCACACAATCAGCAAAGAAAGGAAGCACGTGTGGGGTTCTGCACGAACTGTCAATGAGAGAGAAAGGGACATGGAGGGTGTTAGCAGACTGTGTCTGGATGTTTGTCAGACAGAAGCAGAAGTCGGTGTGTGACAGAGGAGAAGCTCTGCAAGTCCTGTTGTTGTGTTGTTTTCTAGCTCCTGAGCTGCGTTTGCTACGTGCACACACGCTGTAACTGTATCTGTGCACGTCTCTGCTTGTGTTTGTGTGTGTGTGGCTGCTGATACTATCTCTGCAGCCACAGCTTCTGTGTTTTCATGCCGGACACGTGAGAACAGGGAGGAGGAAGCGTTGGACACTGAGAACTCTTTCTCGGGTTAAGAATGCATTCATTTCGTCACCACAGTGAGGGAGGGGAGGGGGGGTACGCAGGGGGATGGGCTACGAGAGCCAATCAGGAGGCTGCCTGAGCCACGCAGCACTGAGCACAGAACTGCGTGAGTGTGGAGTTCCTGGAGTCGGAGCAAAGCTTGCTGTAAATGTGGTCTCGTGAGTAAACTGCCTGGCGCGGGTTCCTACTGTGTGTGTGTTCTCTTAAGGCTCCTTCAGTGGAAGTGGTGAGGAAATAAACCACAGGCACTGCTACAAAAGTCACATGTGGTAACAACAGACATGTACTAAACCAGGACAGACATAAGCAGACTGATGGGAATTTACAGCCTTTTCACAGTAATGATTATCTCTGACAATCACAGTAAAACCACTAAAGTCCCACAAGTCAGGTCCTTTCCACTCAGCTGCAGGTCACACCGAGTTGAGCTGATTCCACTAAACGCTGGTATTGACTGAAAGATTACCACACACACACACACACACACACACACACATGCAGCCATAAATGAAGCCATCAGGACATATGGATTAGTTGAGTCAAAGATTAACATCTAGCAGATAAACCGTGTGGTGGCGTCTGAACCGAGAGACGAGTCACTAACATCTAACGATGGCATTGTGTTTTTTTTCGTTCCATATGTAAACAGTACAATTCTATTAGATTCTGGGAACACACAGTCCATGCTGTTGTTAGTTGTTACCCAGGACCAGCTGTCATTGGGGCTGTCATCCACACTGCAGCTTCTCAAGTCTACTTCTCTTTCGTCTGTGCGGCTCATGGCTCCGTGTCCCACATTTCACACACTGGAGCTGCGTTGCAAACTCTTCACGAGGGGCCTTCTTGCAAAATCTGAAGAAGTCAACGCTGGGTACAAGCAGAAATCACACGTCAAGTAGTGAATACGGAGCCAACCGATCCCCTGAGACGTTTGAAGGAAAACTGTCCTGGATGCTTCTCGATCACTCATTCCTAAATCTGTGTAGCCGGCGTGTTTTCGACTAAATTTATCAGCAGGCATGTTCTGAGAACGGAGTACTGGGAGGAAATGTGAGAGGATCCAGAGTCGCAGCCTGGTATGACTCCACAGACTTACAGTGATACACACACTGTCTGTGTGTTTATTCAGAAAGGTTTGTGGACAAATAAGCAAAGAAACATGTCAAACATCTGTACATTTATACATTTAGAGGAATAAAAATGCAAATTGTTGCATATACTGATTTGTTGTTTTGCACAGGTACAAACAATCATCGCATAGAAAACGTTCTACGTCCAAACAGAGAAGTGGTCCACAGCTACTAGTGTCATACACACTAAAAATAAGTACTTTTCTTTACACATTACAAATCTGACAAAATAGAATTGAAGTATTTTACATGTAAAACGTCTGTGTTCTCGTAAGTCGCCGACCCCGATTGCTCACACACATATTGTGCATATTGAGCACATATGACAGTAGCTATGATAAAAAAGCAAACTCTGCTTACACCTATGAAGAAACATGAAGAAGCACCAGCAAATATTGAATCTGAGTTCCTTCTTCTGTAACGACACACTCATCGGACGCTGCGGAGCTGATCGGTTTCAGCTTCTCGTGCCCACACGAGAAGCAGCGTGAAACGTATGGAGTGACACAAACCAGTTTCCTCCCTCAGTCATTTCGACGCTGTCATATGTGTTTCCCGGTCAGGAAGAAGAGCGGCCGGTCCTCCTTGGCGTTGGCCGTCTGGAACTCGTCGCTCAGCCTGAACCTCCATTCTTCCTCCAGCTCCAGCCTGCCCACCGCCTGCCTCAGCGAGCTGCGGTCGGCGCCGATCACGCACAGCGTCGCTCCTGCGAGAGGCCCACGGACACATGAAACGACCACACGGTAATCAGAGCGCGCTTGTGGACCGGCGGTTTCGTACCTTTGAGGAAGCTGAACTGCTTGAGGAATCCGGGCGTCACGGAGGAGTCGGCGAAGCACAGGAGGAGGCCGCTGAACAGCAGCCCTGCGCTGCCGATGTTGACGGAGTGAGGTCTGGAGCTCATGAAGCAAACGGTCACCTGTGGGAGGTCATTCATCATATATTAAAGGTTTAATAACCTGCCACTGTGACATCAGGTGTGTCCTGGTGTACCTCAGGCCCCAGGTTGAAGTAACAGTCCACAGACAGAACGGGGTGTGTGTAGTTCTTGGTGCTGAGAGGGAACAGCTTCTGGCTGGTGTGCTGCAGATACTTCTCCAGGAGCAGCTGCGCCGGCGTGGCCAAGAAAAGGTGCTTGCTGTCCGGCGCGCACACGTACTGCGACGGCCCCACCGAGGTGGGAACATCTGTCATCTGGAGGAACAGCCTGCATTAGACATCCTCCGCCGACGGCTGTGACCGGGGGCCAGCTCGTCAGCACCTACCTTGGTCTTGATAATAAACGTCCTGTATCCTCCGATGGCCACCTGCTTCTTCATGACGCTGAACCTGTTGAACCTGCAGACGAGCAGGCCGGCGCTGTGCAGACGCAGGGTGAAGTCCACGTCGTGACACGTGAAGCGGTTTTGGTCGTACTGGGTGTTCTGGCTCCGGTCCACGTTGAGGAGGAGGAAGTCGTGAAGGTGGCCTCTGGAGAAGGGCTCCCTCTGTCTAATGCCTGGTGAGAAGAGCACGATGTGGCAAAATATTACAGACGGCGTTGTCTTCAGTCACTGAGAAGGCAAATACATACAAAATCTGAGCCAACGCATGGACAAAACTAATGCTGTGATGTCTGACCTGCAAACCCACGGCTGCTCCACTTCCTGATCCCACACAGGCCATAGTGGGCCAGGTCCGGACAGGCCTCCATGTGCTGTAGGACCTGTTTCAGTGACACAGCATGCTCCACGGTGGCGCTGAAAGCAACAAACAAAGTCGACTGACCTCCCGTCTGATACAAGCGGCATCCGTTAATCCTTCATCATTAAAACCTCAACGCCAGCGCCTGTGCTTACCTGCGTGCGTCCAGGTCCACTGCGTTCCACATCACACAGGAGTCATCGGCCAGAACGATGAAGGGCCAGACGTCGCCCGCCGGGCCCCCGCCCTCCAGCTGGCGGCTGCGCTCCAGCTCCAAGTTGTGATACGAAAGCTCTTTAATCAGGAAGTGAGCAGCACCTGCAAAAGGCCAGGAGCCGGAGTCACCTCCCTGCTGACGAGAAGCTCTGCACGTTGGAACCTTCCAGTAGCAGGAGAACATACCTATGCCAGCGGTGTTGAAGATAGTGGGCAGCACCAGCATGATGTGGTTGGGCCAGTACTTCTTGTAGACGGCCATCTCGTACTCTTTGACCACCAGGATGTGTAGGTGCGAGGCTCCGTCCATAGCATGGTACAGGTTGAACAGGCCGTGCTCGTGGCGGCCGGTGGTCGGGGTGAAGATGGGGCTCTTGATGCAGTCGGGGCTCTGGTGGAGCGGGAAGCAAAACATGGGCTAAAAACAATGCAGGCAGACCTTCAGGTGGAGCACAACTGACAACATGACATTTTATAAAAAGCAGTTTCTGAAACAAAAGATGCTACAATGATTTGACCAGTTTCTCCTGTGTGTTGGCTAGTGATGTGTTTGCAGGAAAGGACATTAGCGCCACCTTGTGGAATAGAACAACAGTGCACCGTGGTTTAGCCAGTGCTCTGTTCTGGCAGTCAGCTTAGATAATCAGCCCTGACTCGCGTTCAGAACCTCTTTAACCTCTGTGAAGCATCAGCGCCTTGATTCTGCTGTTGCAGCTGAGCCAGTACCCAGTCAGACGTGAGGGGCAGCCTCATGCTCTCCAGCTGGCCTCCCGGCTGGCTGAAGCTGAAGTAGTGCTCCTTGGACTTCGGTATTATGAAGTAGAGCTGGATCTCCTCCCCTAGCAGCAGGTGGGTGAACGTGAAGGCGTGGAGCGTTGACTCGTACATCTACGTTAGGAGCAAACACAGCCGTCACGTCGAGGCTTCGGAGGCGGCGCAGGCGTCTTTTAACAGCGCTGATTGTTCTGCTCACCTGGTATCTGGGGTTGAAGCCCAGATACTGATGACACTGTTCACAGTGATGATAGGTGTTGTAGGCCGCGTATTTCGACAGCTTGATTCTTGACGTCCGCCTGCGGAGGTACACGTCCTCCTTCCGCACAAGGTTTTCTTGAGACAAGGGAGTGAAGCACCAGGTTAACAGACAATCCATAGCTAAAGCTAAAGCATTCAGCTCCGTGACTGTGCTCACCCTCAGCACCGGGTATGTAGCCAGGGCAATAAACAGTGCTGATGTCATCGTATTTGGGGTCATGGATGGAGTAGTCGAACGGCATCGTCCTCACGATGTCTGGCTTGGGCCATGGAGCGCTGGGCTGGTGGTGCTGCACCACGTCTGACGGGAGACCTAGAGAGAGCGACGACTGAAGATCAGCATCTGCTGCAAAGACAGCAGTGTGTGTGCGAGCGATCGAGAGAGAGAGAAAAGGCGGCTGCTAACTGTAGTTGATGTCTTCTTCATCATAGATGTCCACCTCCATCAGCCTGATCAGCATCCGGGACAGAATACCCAGGAAGTGCAGGTAGGCTCCAGTTTTTCCCACCTGCCAGTGGGAACAGTGGGATGAAATAACACTAGACATACAACGAAAGCCGAGGCCGAGTGAGCAGCAGCCGTACCTGTGGGGGTCCACTGAGGAGCAGCCTGCGGGGGTGGAAGTTGTCGCTTCGTCCCTCGGTGCGATTGCTGCTGTCCATGTGGTGGGAGCGTGGGACCGTCCACTGACGATAGTAGAGCGACTGTTCGGTGCACGTCATCATCTTACTCAGTAGAGGCCTGCACATGAACACATGCTTCATCATCACATCCACACATTTATTATTAGCATTTATCCGCCCGCATTCCACGGGCTCGTCTACCTGAAGCTGCTGGCCCACGCCACAGACATGTGAGGCAGGAAGGACGTGCAGCGAGGAAGCCCGCTGCTGTCGCCGGCTGTGATGATGTCATAGAGGGCGCGAGGGAGGAGCACGGAAGGCGGCCGACTCACCCCCCGAGCCCAGGAGCAGCTGACGTAAGGAGAGGAGGCCCGGGGGGACGAGGAGTCAGAGGAGCTGGACTTGGAGTGATGGGCGCGGGAGGGGGCGGGTGGGGGTGCGTGGGGGTGGGACGGCTGTGTCTGAGACGGGAACTGCTGTTGGGGCGGAGGCTGGGACGACGGCAGAGCAGGAGCGTGAGGCTGGAGGTGTGTGGGGGTGGGATGAGACTGGACAAGGGGCTGAGGATGAGTCTGTGACTTGGAGGGAGACTTGGTGTCTGTCGTCCCTTTCGGGACAATTGGGGACCTGGAGCTTTGGGCAGGTAAACCGTCTGAGGCTCCAGTGTCTGTGGCCAATGACTGCAGCTGCTGACTGGATGACAGAGGAGAGCCTGAGAACGAATGGAAGGAAATAAGCCCGTGAACAAAGGAGTCACCTGATGGTCTGAATCCAAGCAGCAACCTGCTGTCTCCCACCGTTCTCCTGCCCGTCCTCCTCTTCGTTGTCAGTGCTGCTCAGCTTCTCTGCATCGCTCTCCAGCAGGTCGCTCCCTGGTCCCGGGTTGTGTGGTGGCCTGGACTCTGCCCTCACCAGGTAAGCAGCCAGCCCCAGCTCCTGCTCAAGGGTGGTTCGTTGAAGGTAGGAGCAGCTGATCACCCGCAGGTCGCAGTACTTCAGGGACCTGTGGGTGCAGTGGACTGACATCAGGCTAAGCTGCGTGTGACAGTCTGTGCTTTTTCTCCAAGAAATGTTTTTGTTTTGTACCTGGGCATTGATTCTCCGAGGGGCTCGGCTCCAGACAGGATCAGAATGCAGGGAAGAGCCTCCAGCTCCAGGTAGGTGTGAGGGACCCAGGCACCATCCTGGATTTTCAGCCACGTCTGTGAGGCAGGTTACAAAAACAACATTTTCACGGTGCGTCTGCATCTTTTATTCATCTTTATCCATCATTCAGATCAATATCCATATTTTCCCACCTTTATCTGATCAGTGAAGCTCTGTCCAACGTTCAGAGCCTGGCTGGGATTTCCCAGGATGATTTCAAAGGCCTCTTCCAGGCCCAGCTGTCTCCTCACTCTGGACAGCCTTCGATGGGCCCACGCGGCCAGAGCCAGGGAGGGGATCCTCAGCAGGACCATGTGACCATGATGGGTGGGACACTGCTGGGCAGCAGTGAGCAAAGACTGCACGATCTCCAGCGTCTCCACCGACGTGTGTTTGTGGAGACTGTCCGAGCCGCCGATCCTCCCCGACGCAGCCATCAGAGCCACGCAGTAGTGCTGGATCAGCACCGTGGTCCGGATGACAGCGCTGTGCAGCTTGGGGAACCTTGGGGAGACATTTTAAGCGTCTTCAAGGTAAACCTGGACGTTATTTAAACCTGTAGCTTGTGAGTGTGCGCTACCTCTCCTCCAGGGCAGACGACATGCTCTCAAAGGACGAGTCGTAGCGCATTAAAGGCAGCGAGCTCCCCGAGCGAGTCGAGTCCAGGAGCTCGGAGACGCCAAAGTACCGCGTCCTCTCGTGGTACAGGTCCACATCCTGCAAACACAGGCGACCGGCTCAGTGTCTGTGCAGTGAATGAGCGCGCACGGCACACGGAGCTGAGTCTCACATTACTGAATGCAGAGGGCCAGTGGATCTCGTTGTAGGGGCTGATGCGGGTGAACTGTGTCTGCAGAGCGAAGGGGAAGGAGGTGACGTGGAGGATGAGGATGTTCGGCGCCTCTCGGACCTGGCGGGAGTTCAGCAGCTGGTCCACCAGACCCAAACCGCTGTCTGGGCTGCTGTGGGAGGCACTGAGTGACAGAAAGGGACACTGTAAACACCTGACAGACAGACAGACAGACAGACAGACAGACAGACAGACAGACAGACAGACGCACGCACGCACGCACGCACGCACGCACGCACGCACGCACGCACGCACGCACGCACACACACACACCTGCTCATGTCCCAGTGGGCGTGGTCATGGACTAGGATGTAGAGTGTGTAGGAGTTGCTGTGTGCTTCCTGGATGAGGCTGTCGATTCGGGCCTGTGCCCTCTGGTCCATCTTGACCACGTAACGCTCGGCCTCGCGCTGAGACACACACCCCAGGTCTAAACTGCCGAGCTCCTGAAGAACCCCTGAGGAAGAGACACATTCTATGAGCCAATGAGTCAATGCATGAGTCAATGCGTCTCCAATACTGTGCATAATTGATGAACAGGGAGAGGTGAAGATGTGACAACCGGAGTTCCAGAGGTGGAGAACCGTCTGCTGGAAGGTGACCTCGGACGGCGGCACCAGGATGAGGAAGCTGATTCTGTCAAAGGAGCCCAGGTCCAGGTTCTGTGTGCTGGAGTCCGCTATGGCGCAAACATGTGACAGCAGCTTTCTGGCCACGGCCAACTGGATGGGACGGACCTCGTGCCACTGCACGGAGAATTCTACCCACAAACATTTAAATATCAGACTGAAACTGAAAATGATCCCGTGACATGACTGACCAACGTGCAGGAGCCTCACCTGAACAGGTTTCTCTGGGACTCGCTGGAGTCTCTTTGGGACCGGGGGAACACTTGGAGCACTGCGTGTGAGACACCTTTGGACTGTGTGTGTCTTTAGGACCTGAGTCCTCAGACGACTGACTGCTGGACAAGGGAGACGGCTCGCTGCTGTCCACGGTGGCGCTGTCCAGCAGGGAGTCCATGTCCCCGTCTGACCGACAGAAACATGCAGAAGGCATCAAGACCAAAAGACCAGCGAGGGACAGAGCATCGCGGTCGACCACACACCTGGTCCCAGCGAGTTGCAGTAGTGGATGAGCTCCTGGGCGGCGCCGGTGGACAGCTGGTGGTTGATCTCTTTCAGACCGTCACTGGGAGAGAACATGTTCTCTGCCAAGGCGCGACACTGGTGTTTACCTGCGACAAACACACGGATCACGTCACTGTTCGACTCTTCTGCTCAAACCTGAGGACTTCTCAGCGCCCGTGTGCCCACCGGTGACCACCACGCAGGACTGCGTCTCCCGCCCCGGTGTCGTGACGATCACGACCACGTAGTTGGTGTTTTCAAGGCGACCGTCCATCAACCTGCAGAAGGTTTGATGCAGGCCTTGAGCCAAGGAGCCGACGTGTTCCCCCAAAACCACCACGCCCTCGCCACACGACGACGCCGCCAGCTGGGCGAGCCAGGGGAGCTGGTGGGGCGTCACAGGCTGCTGACTCTGCGGAGGCAAGGAGAGAGGCTGGGGGAGCCCCGGCAGGGAGAGGGAGGTCTGCAGGTAGAGTAGAGTAAGACACATTCGCTCAGTATTTGTTCTCAAGGCATTCTTCCTGTGTTTCCAGTTTCTGGAGAGTCCATGCTTTCACCTCTATGCCAAAGGGCCTCCCCTGGGTGATGGGTGTTTGAGGCTGCTGGAACTGCCTGATCTCACTCAGGTGGGACTCCCTCCACGACCTCATGAAGATCTGCTCCAAGTCCTCGATAAGAGGCACCTGGTCGGGACCTGGGGAATAAAACCAGGTCAAAGCCAGGATGACGGCTCTGGGATTAGCTGGGATCAGACTGTTGCCACAGGGTCTTTATTCCAACAGAGGCCGTTAAACCCACCTAGCTGAACCAAGTAGTAAACTGTGAGTAGAATCTGCATCTCAGTGGACAGGGGTTGAATGGGCGATGGTCCGTAGTGCTGGTAGACGTGGGGGAGGGTCTGGGAGGTCAGGTAACAACTCTGGAGCAGGGAGCTGACCAGCACTTCACTGACATTACCAGTGAGCTGAGGCAGAGGACCGTGACCTGAGTCGACGAGAGGCAGAAGGAGCGCGTGAAGAGAAGGGGGTGCTTTACCCTCCTCAGTACTTTTAATGAGCAGAGTTGGCTCTGACCTGAGCTGAAAACAGAAAAATGATGCCGCTAAGTCACTAATATAAATGCTGATCTGACCTTTGAAGACGACAGGCTGCAGTCTGCAGGTGTGCAGCAGCTGATCGGGCACAGCCACAGACAGATCAGGGGGAGAGAGTGGGGCAGAGGAACCCTGTGATGAGCCCAGCAGGGCAGCAGCGTCTGGAGAGAGGAGGCAACAGAAACACATTAACACTTAAAAAGGCACACAAAGTCAATAAGCAGCAGCCACTTTGACAGGTTTTACCTGATCTGGCTCCATTTGTCGTGCCAGAGGACGCCGACAGCGTCGACGCGGCTGAAGAGGACGGCAGAGGCTTCGCCGCGCCCTCTGTCAGGCTGTTAGAGGTCGACTCTGGTGACCAGCCTTTGTGGCGCTTCTTAGGAGGTCCAGCATTCGCATGAGTCGCTGGACAACCAGAAACATTACTTATTCCCACTATTATATACATATACATATGTGCTGTTTAACACAAAAACCTAGCAGGACATAATAAATCATGCTTTCATCACAAACTAATGGTTAACAGCCTTTGGTAAGTCGAGCATCGGACCGTCTCGTCTCCTTCCACCTCAACTCTCTGTTGAAATGCAGCACTGAGCAGACAAATAAAAGGGCCCTTGTTAAACCACGGCAGACAGGAAGGAAGCTCTTCATTCAGGAAAAAAAAGACGAGACAGCGAGGGAATTTTACAACCTGGTTTATAGACGTGACAGACTGAGAGCAAGAGGGAGAGAGCAACAGGCAAAAACAAAAGAAAGAGGGAGATGTTTAGTGTCTGAGTGCTGACAAATGAAAACGGGGAAAACAAAGGTCGACCCCCGACACACAATGCATTTGACTGGCTCCTGTTAAACAGAGGTGTTAGTACACACACGTGCGCGCTGCTGGTGTAAATAGAACCAGGAGGGAGACGACTCAGAGACACTCGCTGAGCTCCAGGGGACGCACACTGTGTCAGTACCTGGAGCTGAGGGTCTCCCAGGCACTGGCTGGATGATGGAGGGAGGGTGGCTGCCGTTTAGCAGTGAGGCGTGAGGCTCGGCCACGTGCTGGACAACAGGAGGATCCACATGTGATGCTGCTGAACACACACACACACACACACACACACACACACACACACACACACACACACACACACACACACACACACACACACACACACACACACACACACACACACACACAGAGGACTCAGCTTTTCACCACACATCTCTCACATCTAACTTCTAGTAAAACGGTAAAAGAAGTCCTATAAAGCCTCTACCGGGTGTGTGTGGAACCAGGCTTGGCGGCTGCTCGTCCGCCGTCCCGTGTCCCTCCGAGGGGCCGGACCCCGCCGGCCTCGCCCTGCCGTCTGAAAGCCACACAGACACGTGAGCCACGTCCCCGCAGAGCGCGGCGGGCGCAGTGTGTGCCTCTTACCCTGTCCCCTCCAGCAGATGGGGGCTCCCCTCACCAGGACGCCCTGGCTGTTTCGGTGCAGGTGGTATCTCAAGTGCTTCTGTTTCTTGGGCTGAGTGCAGAGTTTCAGGTTGATGTGGTTGGAGAACTCGGTGAAGTAGCTGAAGCCTCTCTCTCCGCAGCCCACGCAGTTCCCCGAGAAGCCTGCGCGGAGCATTTACGTCAAGAGAACACGCGGATTCATGTTCTATTGGCTCGCGCAGCAACTGAGCTCATGTCACGACCCAGTTTAACACTGAGTGCCTCCTCACCCAGCAGCGCGTTGCGGCCCCGTTCGTCAGGCAGGAACCTGCAGTCCACAGCGCAAACCAGGAGGGTCTCGGGAAGCGAGGGGGACTTGACCCCGACCAACATGAACCCAGGCGGCACATCCAGGGGGTCCAAGGCCAGCGAGGGCAGGCGTAGGTCCCTGCCCGCCTGGCAGAAGCCTGTGGAGAGCGAGGACAGGGTGAGACTCTACAGGTCCAGTCATCAGCATAATGTGACTTATCAATGCACCCACCATCTGTGGTGCAGCATCCCTCAGGCGGGGGCTTCATCTGGTATTGCATCGGGGGGGTGTTGGACTCTAAGGCGTCTTCATCGTCCTCATCCTCGTTCTCCGTACGGCCTGGACACATGGAAAAAGATGCAGCTCAGCCACAGGAAGGAGGGTGGCGCCGCCGTGTGCGTGCGTGCGTTCCACCCACCGTCGTGGGCCGGCGCCTGCTCCGTCTCCAGGTACAGCTGTGAGAAGACGGGCCGAGGCACCACCGTGTTGGACCGCAGCGACGCCTCGATGGAGTTGTGGAGCACCTCCTCGAAGCGCGTGGTCCGCAGCTGGCCCGCGTACGAGTTCCCCATTGGTGACCTGCGGGAAACACAGAAGCCGACTCAGTCGAGCGAGGCGGCGCTCGCGATGCTGAGCCGAAGCCGGCGCACGCCCAGAACCACACGCATGCGCCGTGGTTCTGGATGGCGTCTGTCCAAACAGTATGTTATAAACCCAGCAGCCCCAGTGGAGTCAGGACACCCTGACCTAGACTCCACTCCCTCCCTCCCTCCTTCTGTTTTTCTATTATCTCCTTACAACTCTAAACCCCTGCTTGTCTCGTGGGTTCTCATCGCTCCTCCGCTCCTCAGCGAGACAGAAAATGAGGCGAGGCGTCACAGCCCACGGGAAAAGGTTAAAGATGACGAGTAGGACGGGTGTGAGGAGGTCCAGAGGGAGACACAGATTAACAGCTGTGTCCAGACACAACCAGTCGATGTGTGTGTGTGTGTGTGTGAGTGTGTGTGTGTGTGCTGCTAGATGCGCCTCATGCCGTTTTACAACCGTGAGAGGGCAGAGCTCTCCTGTTAAAGCAGAAAAATGTGAATCTGGCTTTATTTTTCCAGTTTTAGTGTCCAGGCTTTGAATCAGCTCCACAGCTTGAGTCAGGGCACCCTGACCTAGACGCCGCCGCCTCCCTCCCTCCCTCTGCTTGTCTATTTTCTCCCTCTCTGCATCTGCCTCTGGTGCTCTGGTGTTCTCCCTGGTTCACCTCCCTCATCTGATTGCACCTTTTACAACAAACATCTCACAGTATAATTACAATCTGATGCCGTGTGGGGCCTTGATGTCACTGCTTTTATCATATATAATTACATAGCAACAGTGTAGTTATATAATACTAACATATGTACTGACTCCGCTAACCGTCCACGCGTGATGCTACACCTGATGGCAGGCAAACAGGCAGCACGAGCCTCGCTGCTGATTCGGAAACATGCAGGTCAGGTTAATAATCTCACCGGCCTGAAGCCGTTTGTGGCAAATACTGCAGCAGGACAACGGCTTCACGTCACACGCGAGTGACTGGAGGGCTTCAAAACCTGCAGTACAGCAGCCAACACCAAAAAGGCTTTTCTTCCTTATTCTAATTTAATACTGAAATTGGAAATGTTACACGAGCAGATGCTCAAGAACGAAAATAAAAATTAATAGAGGCATAATAATAAATATAAAATACTAACTTACTCCAACATAAAGCAGCTCCATTAATAATTTACTGATTCCATGCAGGAACAGGAAACCGTTGCTGGACAGTCGCAGTAAAACGTATTCATCAGCCTCCTTCCACTTTCATATGCAAAGAAGCAGAGAGCAGACTTCACTCTCAGGACAGACAAAAAGTCGCCACTGACAGGAAGTCATCACACCTTCCACCAAACAGCAGCCTGCTCGTTTTACAACCAGAGGCAGAGCAGACAGGGAGGAGACGAAAGCCAAGCCGGCGTATTCTGCATTTTATTGAATCCCGACCGAGTCCTCAACATCTGCCTGTAAAACGGTTCCTGCCTCACAACAGGTACGAATGTGAACTGACTTTGTGTGTGTTGCTCCACGTCAAAGAGGAGACGCCTCAGTGGATGTGGGGCAACGACAGCGGGATGGGTTTATTTAAGGAGGCCAGAGAAGCTCCTGCAGTTTAAAGCTGGCTCCTGAAATGATGCTCAGAAATATGATACAGAAAACATTAAAAAACAGAAGCAGGAATGACAGAAATGAGGGGAACTTTACACAAAGCAGTGCTGGTCCTTTCTTCTCCCATCTGCCCCTCCCTCCTCTCCCCCCCGACGTGGAAGTGGGAGATCCTTTCATCTGCCCCCTCCTCTTCTTCTCTTGCTGTCTTTCTTTCAACCCAGGGAGCAGCGAGAGACACTATTGTGTGGTGCTTTATAACCTCCTCAGACCCCCCCCCCCCCCCCCCCTCAAAAAAAAGACTTCTTGGATACGTCACAGTTAAAGACGTCTGTGCTGTTATCCTTCCCATACATCTCTACCTGCTCAGCTCCTAATGCAGTTCAACCTCTGATTTGAAAGCCTGGATTTATACGTTTGAGGGACGTCTCATGACCTCAGGGTCAAAGGTCAGCCCAGATAACAATGTTCAAATAAGACTTTGACGTGGCCTATGCGTCTAATACGCACACGCGCGCGCAAATATATGCGGACGCACGCGTGCATGTGTTCCCCCATACACACGGCTTCTCCTGGGCCCCGGTTCAATGGACACAAAAGGCCTGTCTTGAGGGGTCAAAGGTCACCCTGGGAAAGGTTAGATAAGATCCCCGGGCCCTTTCTCTTTTGACCAGGCTCACATACCAGTCACACAAACAAATGCTGCTATTCTCTTTTTCTGTTTGTAGCAAGCGTGACTGTAGTCCCCTCCATCCCTTCTACTAGTAGACTTCATGCACATACACAAATATAGTGACAACTCCACACATACACACACATATGAAGCCAACGGTTTGTGCGGGAGAGCGTGTGTGTGTGAGAAAGGAGTCAGCTGACACGGGCCGACTCTTTCAGCCCTGAACAGTGGAATCAAAGGACGGAAGACCTGCAGGTCCGGAGATGCCGCGTGAGCGCTGACCCGCGGCCCAGCGCGTGCGCTGGGGGGGGACGCTCGCACGCCCCGGGGCCTCACACGGGCTCATGTCGGCCCGGTGACCCGCAGCAAACGCCCTCATTCGCGGCCCGACCCGGCAGACACCGGATCGATAGCGGGCCGGAGCGAGCGGCCGACTGCTCCAGCCACAGATCCACATCCACATCCACAGGCCGCACAAAGGGGCAGCTCAGCTACACAACACTGGACCTGCACGCTTTGACTGCACAGCAGGGGCAGCGCCACAACGGCCGTCTCCACCGTGTCAGCCAAGAAACAGCTGGGAGGCACCACGGAGCTGGGAACATTCACACAAGTCTGGGGCGTCCGTATCGCTCTGTCCTTGAGCCTTTCTCTTTCTTCCGCTCTCTCTATCTAACATGTCTCCATCTTGTGTTGTCTACAACTGTGTGGGTCTGGATGAGCCTGGACGTTAGCGTCGCCTTCACCATCACTGGCAGGAGACTTTAGACTGGATTATCAGAAAAAAATAGGCCCATTATATTAATAATTATACATTATTCCTGAGATGATATATGATGTAAACCTTGCTGTTGTATGTTATAAGCAGCAGAAGATTCAGACATTTGAAATGCACACACTGTTTTTATTTTTAGTATTCTGTCTATTCTCAACTGTGGGTGTTTTTCACGATTTTAGCAGAAAACCCATCTAAAAAAACGTCATAACAGCAATTACACGTCTTAACAGCAATGGGCCTTCGTTGGAAGAACGCAATTACATATATACTAATCAAATTTCCATTTTAAATTTTATTTTGAAACTAAACACACTGTGGCTGATAAAATGCTGCTTGATTGAAAACAGAGCAGGTAATTAACACAAACCCCGTGGATACAGCGTCACACAGGAGTCGCGCATCTGTACCTTACAACATGTTAACAAACGTTGAACCCGCGTGTAAAGTTGCTAAAGTTCGTTTCCAAGCGGCCGCGTAACGAGCGTAAACAGCGCGTAAAAGACGCACAGCGCACTCCACCATCACACCGAACAACGGCAGCAGCTCCGCAGCCGAAAGCCCCTCAACCTCCGTCTCCAGCGGCGGAGCGGACGCCGACGGCTCGTTCGTCAACCTGCTGAAAAAAAACAGACGCAACTTTACCTCTACGGCGCAGCGGCGGGAGCTCGGCGGCTATTCTTCATCAAAATCCTGCGAGGCGACGCGACGAGCTGTCACCATGTCGACGGCGCGAGACCTTCGGCGGGACTGGGTGTCGCGCGTGTCATCACCTCTAATCCTGGAGGAAAGCCCCCCCCCCTTTCTCAGTAATGGTACGGTCCGACGCGTCCCTGCTTCTACGGGAGACGGTGCGTCCACCTTCAACCTGCCTTCACTGCGGTCAGAGGTTAATGGAGCTCCGTCGTGTTTCTCTGTTTCCTGCTCCGACCGACCTGTTCGCACACTTTGAGTCCACAGTGACTCAAAAAAAGTTTCAGCCAAAGTTATTTGTGCGTCCGCAGTAATAATCACATGGCAAGCCGAGGTTGATGGTGAAAGGAACTCCATAGTTTGAGCAGCTCAACTCACGTCAAGAATGAAATCTCATTTTTCCAACGAGAAGAGAAAACGTTGATGTAATTTGAAAATATCTAAAACACACACACACACACACACACACACACACACACACACACACACACACACACACACACACACACACACACACACACATTACTACAGTCAAAAGTGATATTCTATTAAATAAACTGATCAATATGGATGAATAATGAAAAATAAATGAATAATCTAATAGTTTTGTTGGTTTGGGTTCTGTTGAGTACAACTTTGTCACAGAGAGACACATTCTAAAGCCAAGATTCTTAGGCAAGAGCTGGAGGCTGCCAACGGTACTGAGCCCTGATGTGGAGGCGCTGAGGGGCTGCAGTGGAGACGCCCATCCACAAATCACATACTGTACCACTGGTTTTACATACACTATACTGCCAAAAGTCTGTGCTCACCGACCAAATAATGGCAATCATGGGGTGTTCAGATCAGTTCATCAGGGATGCAGACTGGAACTCTGATAGGACGCCACTGTCACTGTCCGCTGTAAGCATGTGGAAGCGTTTGGGAACGACAGCACCTCAGCCACGTGAACAGAAGGTTTCATTGAATGGGTTTCCATGGCTGAGCAGCTGCATCCAAACTATACATCACCAAGTGCAATGCAAAGCAGCATCGGTGACGGGCCTGCACACAGTCCTGACCGCAGCCTGATCAAACACCATGTGACCTCATGAATGCGCTTCTGGCAGAATGGTCAAAAATTGTAATAAAGCGGAAGTTAAAAAACACTTAGTTTAAAGGCACAAGGTCGTTTTTCAAACAGTTATATTTTTCATCAACGTATTCAAATTATGTTTATCCTCGTGAATTAAAACCGCTAATTATGCTGCTCATCCGCCGTCATTTATAGACGTTTGTCGCCCTCTGCTGGATTAAAACAAAAATGGTTTACAAAAAACACTTTCAAAACTCATGTTAATGTGAACATATTTAATATTTATACACTATACTATTTTTTTACTATTACTATATGTATGTACAAACAACAACCACTTCTGCTGGTCTTCGTGTTGTATGTGTAGCATTCTGTCCCACTGGTCGTTTATCATAAGGAGCTCTGTGTTGTGTGTCAGTAAGTAAGTTGTGTTTAAAGTAATAAACTAAACGAAACTAGACTAAATCCTTCATTTGAGTGTCTGTAATTGTAATCATGACTGGGGACGTTTAAGCACAGGTAGGTTAGACTGTCACAATGTTTCTGCAAAAGGTCGGGAAAATTCATTGACTGTTGTTATTCTATTGTTATTTTCTGAGTTTCATTTTAGGCAGGAATCAAATGCTGAACTCCAGATGCTCATTTCTGACTCAGACAAGCTGTCACGCTGACAGCAGAAGAGGACACAACAGGCAACCAGACACAAGTGAGGGGGCAGCGACAGTGTTTTCTGAAGGTTATTACTGCTCTTACATCACACACTAAGCGCTATTTTGGATATTTTGTTTACAGAGAAACAGATGAAAGACAAACCTAAATCAGGTTTTGGACCAAACCTTAGAAAAGCTCATTTGCAGTTTGATGTGGTCACAGATGCAGAGCTGGGACCGAAGGAACCCGTCTGAATCCATCCAACAGCAGCTAAAAGGCTCCATCCATCTGCTGAAGAGTGAATGCCATTCACTTCTGAATGGTTTGTTAACGCTGCCTGGTATTTATGAAAGGCTTAGCGCTTTCCCTCCGTGGCCATCGCTCCTAATTACAGCTCACGGTTTGTCACTGGGCGTCTCATACTTCATCCTTTCCGCCGCCCCGACTGGGCAGCGCCAATCTGTACAGTGGCGCATCCACGCCACGCCAGCACAACATCCCCCGATGGGAGAACAGGTGTTGGACAGGGTCCAGTGAAGCAGCCGAGCAGCGCGGCGCCGTGATGCATCTGACCAGCCGGCCGGCACCGAGGGAGGGGGACCCGGACATTTATTAAGCGGCAACGGTACAACAATGAGCCCCGCTCGACAGAAGGGGGACCCAAACCCACAAGGCAAATGCGGGAAAGCCCTGAAATAAAGGTGCAGTACGGGTTTTCCTTCAGAGCCAATCAAACGTTTCCAGCTGCATTTGAACAAAGAAGTCACTGTTTTAAACAGGTTCCCATGACCCATTACTGTTTCCTGACTGGGACCTTAAAACTGCTTTTATTGGATCCATTTCTCGAGCCCCTTTACTGCTAATTTTACAGCCAAAATGACACTGGGTATGATGATTTGCTAAGTCGCAGTGGAGCCATATTGGCCTAGGCAAGGCTTGTAGTTCCTGTTAATGGGCGGAATATAATATTTTATGTCCCGTTGCTATAGCCACGGTGCTTAACTTGTGATGTAAAAATAGTCAGGCCCATTCGTTTTAGCATAAATGCGTCTGTTGGCTTCCAGACTCAGACTGAGCTGTGTGTAAAACGAGTCTATTTGAATGTGGCCGGCAGAGAGAAGGTGTCGCTGCTTCACACCGTCGTTTGGCCGGAAATAATGGTGGTTTTGCTGTAAAGCATATCACTCTCATTAGGCTTTTACACACTGGTTGTGCCCAAGTGGAGATGCAGTTGATGATGGACACACGCACACACGCACGCACGCACACACACACACACACACCCATCTCCAAAGTCATTAAATTCCTTTGAAAAGAGGCCTCATTTGAGAGAAGCAATAAAATTTTTAATCATTTTATTACCAAAAGAGTATTTAACAAGTGGGTAATGAAACGCCAAAGGCAGGTTAGCTGAGTTTAACCTTCATAGAGGAAGCCATGTATCACATGCTGCCCCGAGGCATTGTGGGACAGAAATGTCATCCTCCATTATCCACCACACCTGAAGTGTGACGTTGCGCGGCTGGCAGGTTGCGTCTCGCTCCGCAAGGCGAGGCTGACGGGAAATTAGGGAGAATTCAATTAATGGACGTTTTTTACGCACCAGGGAGAGGTCACGGCACGCAAACGTGCACACACACACACACGCACACACACACACACACACACACACGCATGCAAACGTGCACACACACACACACACACACACACACACACACACACACACACACACACACACGCACGCAACCGATGTGAAGCGTTTCTTGACATGACAGGGGAGTGGGAAGAAGTCTTCTCTGTGGATGTGGAGGAGAGTTGGTTGAGTCCCTCATCCACTGTGTCCAGTCTCCCACTATACAACAACCCTGTCTACCTACACACAGAGCTGCTGCTAACTCGTATAAGTCATTGTTGAACTGCCACAGTGTCTAAATACTACGGCTCCTGCACTGTGGCATGAAAACCTACGATGTCGTGTGAGAGAAGCCAAAAGGGGAGGAGGTGCATCGCGCTGGTTCTACCTGGTGTTTCCAGAAAAGCAATCACCAAGTACAGTCCTTATGGGAGGAGATGCACAGCATCCACCTCTGGTCGTGTCACATGAGGCCCATTTGTTCATCTGACAGTGGGGAATAATTTATGGCTCATAACAAAAATACTCTGTTTTCAATAACAAGCTTCTGTGGCGCTTAGAGGGACTGGCCCCAAAGTTAATTGAAAAGTGTCCTGACTCTGATTTGCATAAAAAACACATTTAAAGGTGAAAAATTATAAATAAATATGCGGCCACCTGTGAAATATGGCTTTTGGCCTGTTGGTCATTCATAACGTTGCCTTTAATTACGTGACAGGCTGGAGTTGTGCGGCTGTAATGAGAGGCTGGAGTGATGGAGAGGAGCGTGTCAGGCTCAGAGGCCTATAGGTCATGTAGTGTGGTGGATGTGTGATGTAGCAAACGGATGGACACTGGATTCAAACACATGCATGCAGATCAGAGGCAGAAGGTTTATTTTGTTTATTACACCAGATCCTCCAGGTTCTTGGTCGCACGGACAGTGGGGCAGAGAGGTGGCATCACTGAACATCAGGCAGACACAGTAGTTAGACAAAAGGCAGGGTCCTGCCTCCCCCCTCCCCCCTCCCTCCCCCCACCTTCTCTCTTATGCATAAAGAAAACAGCTTGCGTTGCCCTGCAGGTACCAGCGCCGCCACGCACCGCTTTCACTTTCACCTTCACTCCTTCTCCGCGGTCACTTCCCGGCGGAGCCGGCGTCGCAGCGGCGGCACTTCCCGGGGTGTTCTTTCTCTCCCTCCTCATCTCATTTTGTTAACCCTCTTTCTCCATCTCGGAATAGCAGCGTGGAGGGAGAGGGGGAGGGAGGGGGGGAGGCAGGAGCACGCCCGGCCCGGCCCAGTAAGTAGAAGGAGGCCATTTTTCACCATTTCACCCCCCAGAAATATTACAAGATAGACAAGCAAGCGGGGGCTAATCCCTGGGATGAAATTAGCAGTGGAGGGGTTAGCAGCAGGATGGAGGGATGATTGAAAGGGGGGCTGGGCGGTAGCTGAGCCCAGCTACAGGCAACTTGTCCATAGGGATAATTACAAGACGCTCCTGGGATCTTTCTGTCTGTCTGTGGGCTGCGCTGGCCTGGCCTTCATTTTTGATGGCTCTATTTCCCCCCCCCCACCCTCTTTTCTGTGTGTGCTAGTGTGTGTGTGGCTGCCCTTTTCTTTCTGTGTCTCCAGTGCTTCAGATACATAGTAAAAGCTATTAAAATTGAAATTGTTCTAGGGGCAGTGAGCGAACAGAAGTGAGGAGCAACACTCTCAACCCCCATGACAGACTGTTTAACAACGGGTGGACTGTGTGTGTGTGTGTGTGTGTGTGTGTGTGTGTGTGTGTGTGTGTGTGTGTGTGTGTGTGTGTGTGTGTGTGGACATTCCAGACCACATATTTACTATAATCATCGGAGAATTTGACAGACTTTTAAAAAATGACTTTTTTAAAAGTGCTTTAAAGTTTTCACATACTGTATAATCACAAACCTTTTGATAGACTTTTCCGTTGGTTTTACTCCTTTAGATTGTACTTGGAGTTTTCCTTTTCCCTTCACTTTCACGCCAGTGCATCAGCGATGCAGCATCCAGTTAGTTCCCAGTGTTATTTTAATTCCCTGACTTTCCAGGTAGAGGCGCGGCCGCAGCCCCCGCCTCCTTCTCTGTGGTCAGTGGTGGGAGGTGAGCGCGACAGCAGAAAGCTTTGACCAGCACATTGACCTCTCTCTGGGGAAACAATGACTTTGAGAACGCTGGAACACACGCAGACGCCAAGTGAAGAATGGAACGGGCCGACTCATTCATCACTTTAACAAATATAACAGGCTATTGTAGGAGCTCGCAAAGTAAAAGACAAAAGCCAAAGCAGTTGCACTTAGACCAATGGATGCATCCACTCGGCCTCACGTGGCTCAGCTCCTCTGAACAGACAGTAACGCACGCATGCAGCGAAATGTCCAGACTCAGACAAGCCACACACTGAAAAACTTATTTCATGGAATTGTGTAACTGGAAGAATACATGCAGTCTTCACTTTAGCCTCGTTTAGTGGCTGCGTTCACTGCATTACTGAGTGTAATACAGACCAGTAGCTCATTGTCAAAGAGCCTAAAGCAGGAAAACTAAAGTTTGACGTTGGCTTCATGTGGAGATTATCTCAAAAACCTCAAAAACAGAATGTTCATTCTTCCAGAAAACAAACTTAACAAACATAATTATAATATAAAAACTGAACTTTTCCATTACTACAGTTTTGCATTTAAATGTTATTAGTCAGTGTTGTCTCAAAAGCAGAGAATGTGCGTGTGAGTCAGATGTGAGCTGCAGCTGTGGATCCATGTGGGTCCTGTAGATGGGGCTCTATACCAGGACATGATGGGCCGCGGACCTGAGCGCAGAATAAGTGTGAGTGCGCTCAGGAGGGAAAGGGAGAAATAGAAAAATGGAGCAAGAAAGATGCAAAATACGTGTGTGTGCGGTGGAGAGGGAGGCGGTTCAGTACCTGATGCTACAGAATAGTCTAATGACCGTCCTTCTTTGTCTTTGAGCTGGCAGACAGAGTCATCCAGCACATTCAGCACCAGAATAGCTGCAGAACATCCGCGCATAAAGTGAAGTTATAAACAAAACAGAGCACACTAGATCATGGAGGCAGGCAGGGCTACGCCGACATTTTCCTTCTCATAACTGCAACTTCGCACAATAATTCACAAATTCCATCCAAGCGCTCCGACTGGAAGCTGCAGCAGTTTGCCTTCTGTATTTTTCTTTTTTAGAGACAGTTTGCTTCAGTACACTCGTATTGAAGAGGCAGAGTAAATTAAAACATCTGAATTTATAATTCTACAACAAAAACACGGGCTGGACATGCAGCAGTCTGTAAAAACAAATTGCAGGAGCATAAAGCAATTATCACATTGAAGATGAGGTCAGATTTACTCATCAGGCATCTTTGTCATTTTTCTAATATTCAGAATGATTCTTTTTATTGAGGCCACAGCATCAAACTGTTCCCATCATGTGCATTTGTATTTCTTCCTCTTACTAATTCAGAAGTCGATAAACTGTGGTGAATTATCAAAACATATCAGCAGTTAAGGTAAAGAAGCTTCTAATGTAGAGACTGAAAACACGGAGCTCGTATTCAACAGTGTGATGACTCAGATCAAGCTCAGGGAATATTTGGCCTCTTGATACAAGCAGCTGTGTCATATTTGGTCATATGTTATTACAGTGTAATAATGCTGTTATTAAACAGCCTATTACAGCCTAGTTGCTGTGTTAATCACATGAGTAAAATTGTTGATTAATAATAATATCAATGAAATTAGGTTGATTCACATTGACATGCAGCTAATTTCATTGATCCTTTGTGTAATAATATATTAAATTTTACTTTCTATTTTAGCAGACATTTTTGAGTGAACTCATTATCGTTACAAACAGTGACATTTAACTATCTTTATAATTTGATGTGTTAAAAATTGTGGACTAAAAAATTAGGACAAACTATGTGTGTGCTCTGATTTTCTGATACTAATAATGTAAAAACATATTCAAAAAAATAAATGATATCATTGGAATCAATGTGAAGTGTTCTAAACAAATAAATCCATGTTGTAAGTTTTTTGCTGACAGAGTGAGTCAGATGGTTCCACGTGTGGCTGATAATCTATGGATAGATCATGATAAAAAGCAACAACACTGAAACGTTGGTTTGAATTGCAATCAAACAAGCTTGTCAAGAAAATCCCCACATTTGGTTGAAATAAAATGTACATGTGCAAAAATTATACATGTCAGATATTTATTCTTTTAAGATTGGAACTAGTGATTAAAATTGCAGAACACTTGGACCATATGCTGCCTTACTGCCGAGAGAACAGTCATAATTTAATAGGAGGTACAGATGCACGATCACATATGTCCTACCCTGCACTGGAACTAAAAAAGGTGCCCTTGACAATGACTCAGCCTTTATTTATTGATGCTTTCCTTCCTCATTTAATTGAACTTCTCTGAGATGCTGTTTTCTTTGTGCTGCACTAGTTGAGACAAGCAGAAACAGTTTTGCTTTGTGTCACCTGATAAGTAATGTGAACTTTTTAAAAATGGCGTTATGAGGAAAAATATGCAATTTTACATCCTTACATAAAACAATCCAGACTTAAATAAGTTTTTAGTTAGTTTGTTTAATTAGTTTTATTTCTTTATATTGTATTGAATGTTTCAGCGTCTGCTATTATTCCTGTGATTCTTGAATCAATGTGAAAACGTTTAAAAAGGAAAATGCAGCGTTTTATTTCTTTGTTTCAGCATTAACTAATTTCAGTTGTTGTCGACAGGGAGGTCAGAGGAAGAGTAGCAGCAGTGGCTCTCAAGGAAATCAGCGTCAGCACGGAAACGCCTGCTTATGCAGGAGGACGCCAGCGTCCCGCATGCGTCATTTAAAATGCTTTATTTTGGAAGTAAAGAGCAAAAAGGATTTTTCAAATGTTTTCTAAGTGTAATGAAAAGATTGTGTATGTGCAGAAAATGATGATCACGTATTTCTTTAATTATCCTCTAAATTTATAAAAATGGAAGATGAATGCACAAATGAATTCACGAAAGAAATGAAACTACATCTTTATAATTCTGTGTTCCGTACCTATTTTTTTGCAGTATTATTATATTTACCATTTTACAATATGTTTTTATTCCTTACAATCAACAGTAAAATATTGCTGTAAAATATTGTCTGCTTTCTTCTGTGACTCATCTCCAGTTATGCTGTCACACATTCGTTGTCTTTCTCTGACTTTGTTTGTTGTGTGAATAATAACTAATGAATTGAGCAGCCTTGGGGAGGTATATATAAACCTATTAGCTTTAATAAAGTCTGAAGGTATAAAACGACTCTCTGCGGCATTTCACTCTACACTTAGTAATCTCCCCAACCTAATAATACCAGCTTCTCTTCCAAGTACATTGC
This sequence comes from Betta splendens, assembly GCF_900634795.4. NCBI lineage: Eukaryota > Metazoa > Chordata > Actinopteri > Anabantiformes > Osphronemidae > Betta > Betta splendens. Next base: position 11,510,798 of record NC_040883.2, read on the forward strand.
CGTGCTCTTTGATTGCATTCTGGGGTCGGTCTTCACAATTATTTTCAATTTAAGCACTTACAGAGCGCTGGAGAGAGAGAGAGAGAGAGAGAGAGAGAGAGAGAGAGAGGAGCGAGCAAGAGTTCGCAGGGAGATGTGCTGCCTCCACACAGCTTCAGAGTTCAGGAGACGGAAAGAGGTGGGAATGAAACAAGGCAAAGACAAGGAAATGGACGCTCAGTGTGGAGGCAGAGAGTCTGGTGAAGATGAAGATGAAGATGACAAACAGAGACAAGGGGGGAGAACTTCCCTACACTTTACTGAGCTTGTGTACGTGTGTTCATTTGGTTCCCTCCTAATCCCTGATTCAATTTCGAGCCTTTAAACATGACGAATTACAATCCTGTCCTCAGCTAATGCTTTTAACACATCCCTATAAGAGGTCTTAATCAGGTGAGATGGGCCCCGGCGCTGTCGGCTGCACGCACACCCACACGCGGGTACAAACGCACACGCAGGCTGATTAGCCTAGCCACAGCGCTAGCCACCCCGGATAAACCACCAGGTGGATAATGTGCTGCTTTAGCGCCTTAATTACGCCATAATCTGTTCAGCGCCTCAACCCCTTGCACAAAAGGACAGAGAGAGAGAGGGGGGGGGGTGATGGAGGGGTGGGAGCGAAGGGGGACAAGAGAGGAGCGGGTGGAGGAAGAGGGGGAGTGAAGAAGAGAGGGAAAGAAGCCCGGAGGCAATCTCCTTCTTAACCTATACCTCCTTACTTCTCATCTCTAAACTCTCTCTGGTCCTTCGATGTTTCCTTTCCTTTCCTTAGTCTCTCCTTCTGTGCTTCCTGTCTCTCTGAAATTACTCAGTGCACCCCCAGACACACTTTTTAACCAGTTTTGTTCCCTCACACGCCTCAGCTCGTCCCTCAAGCCTCCCCCTCTCTCCGTTCATGCGTCTTGCCCCCCCCTCCACCATCCCCTGCCGCCCCCCCCCCCCTTTAGCTGCCGTGTGTCTCGGTATCTCGGGTCCTGCTGTACCCTGTACCTGTCACTGAGCGCAGCCCTTTGACAAATCACGTGAAGGGCAGACTGAGTTTTGTAGGACGAGACAAAGCTTAAACATATGGCTGCTGTGTCCCCAGGTGATCCGCCGTGCGCTGTAGCCAGTCCCTGGGACTTCTTATATATAACATTAGCTACCTGTCTGCGTAGCAGGTTAGAGCCCCTTCGTCTGTCTGTTTGCTGCATTTGACTGCGTCTTTCGGATCATGAGCCTTTTACTACACTTGTTCAGGAACCTTTTAGTTGTTGGAGTGACAGAGTTTTTTTAAAATTTTAATACAGATTTGCATGACAGTGGGTGAATTAAGAACTAAGCACACATGCATATTGAACCAGAACCTGCATAAACTGTGAAATATCACACACAGACGTCAGCATGTGATTTGTTTATTGTGAAGTGGCGCAAGGATGTGTAGTTGTCATTGCACTGTAAACTTTTCCCCACTTGAATTCAGACGTCTGTTGTTGCCTCTGTGTTCTTAAAACCAAGTTATTTAACTATATTAGACTCTGCCCTCAGGGCCTCCGTGTTTAAAGTAATTTTAGGACAATGATGGGAAATAATTTGTAAAAATAAAATTATATAAAACATATACTGCCTGGGCTTAAAGATCTTAGCATGCGATGATAATTAATACGATTTAGCTGATTTTATTTACTAAACGTACACTTTCTAGCGTTATAAAGTACGTTATTTTGTGTGGCCATTACAGAGAGTCCCTAAACGCCTCACGGACTTTGCGGTGCCGCGATTAGAGCAGAAACGCACGTGCCAGAGGTTTGCGACCGCAGATATGGATCTGTACACTTTATTAGGTGAGTTAGCTGCTCTTCGTTAGTTAGCTAACCTAAACCAATGTCACACACTGACGCGTCATAATTATTTGTGGTTAAATTGTGGTTGTCGGAACTAGCCAATTAATTAGCCGCCTGACTCTGGCAGCTAATTAAAGCCTAGAAGCTAAGTTAGCTTAGCTCAATGTGTAGCTACGGTGTCCAGTAGCTGTGTGATATGTTTTATTGTATGTGTCCTTTCGAAAGGTTATGATCTGATCTGATTATTTAAAAGGGTAACATATGATCTCAACTGTACATGTTTAAAGACAGAACCCTCTAGTCTCACTGTGTTTGCTTCCCGAAGGCCCCGTCTCCTGTTGCTGGGGAACTGCCCCATCATGAGCGTTTCTCACCGGGACACTGACCCCTGGTTGTTCCTGCAGGTCCACAGACACGGTAGGAAAAACGTGAAGGGAAGCTTGATATTGGTGCTTTTTCTTTGCAAGCTCAGATAAGGATAAGAAAAGATAAAAGGAAGCAAATAAAGTGTTTTAAGGTTTAATTACATTTGGTTTGACTTGGAAGGAGACAGGGATACTGTCAAAAACAAAAGATTCTGTGATTTTTATTTTTAGGTTTAATCTATATAAGTGTACGTGTTTTTTGTGGCCTTGAGGTCTTATTGTGTAGATTTACAACAGCAAATCATTTTCAGCAGTGCAATGAATCATAAAGCCTGTAGTCCACCAGAACTGGATGGTCTTAGATGTCACCTTGACTCGACTGCATTGTGAGACCTGGTACTGGTTTAGTTGTTGTGTGAAAGTGCTATAAGTGTTAGCATGGCATCCACATTGACAGTGAAGTACATGAATGACATTCCTGTTGTGATCCCTGGTGTGTGGCTGCTTGTTACAGCAAGGAGATTTTTGGTCAAAGGAGAAGCTACAGAGATTCCTAAAAATTTTGAAAAGTTTGCGTTCCAATTGTGGCAGATGCTCAAAGGCAACATCGCCGATGTATTATCATGTCACGTAAGCAAACTTGTCGCACACACCTACAGTAATAGAATAATGACACGATAGACGGATGGCGAGAGACAGAATGAGAGAGAGAGAGAGAGGCTGCTCCAAAATGTCCTACAAAGTTCTCCCTTGTTCAAACTTTACAGGTATTTGCTGGTTTTGCAGAATAATTTTGGGCTTTGCTCGTCTCCAGGGCAATGGCCTCAGGGGCAGGCAGACCCCCTGGGGAGACAGGTGTCAGGCAGGTGTGTACTCTTTGTCCGCGTGTGTGCGTGTCAGTGAGTAATGGCACTATCAGCCAGCCTCGGCGATCCATCATGCGCGTCCCTGGCCTAGCACCTCTAGGGCCGCGGCACGCGTGCACATTCAGATGAGCACGCACGCACACAAACGCACGTCATAAAAAGACACGCGTCACCGAGCAGATCTGCGTAACGGCGGAAATGGTGAACGAGCCAGCGGGATGGTTACGTAATGCTGCATAGATGGGCTGCGTACGTCCGATGCACCTTTTTTAAACTTGCTGTTTATCTACAGAGAAAGTTGGAAAGTTTCACATTTTGTTTATGAAAGGTTCTGTGGTTTTATGGTTGTCGGGGCCACACACATGGCTACTGGTGAGTGGTTGGATAGATTTCAATCAGTGATCCCAGACACTTCCTGCTTCAAAGCCACAGCTGCTAAAAAGTTAATTAAACACTAATCATAAATTATGTCATATTGTTTGAGTATGAAAAAAGGCCATCTTACATTCTCCCTGCTATATATCACCCTCCGCTTCCTGCTATTTTGTCTCAGTTCATTTATTTCTTTGTCTCTTTTGTTTCCCGTCATTGCTCCTCTATTTCTCGCTTTGTCCGTCCGATTCATCCGCCGTCTTCCTTCATGTAGCAGAATTTCCTTCAGAACAAATCGTTCTGTTCAGTTATTATCTCAACGGGGGAGGGTGGTATTATAATTAACAAAACAATAAAAGTTTAATAATGAACATTAAAATGCAAAATAGCAGCAAGAGAAGACGGTGGGCGCCATCAATCAAAAGGAAGTGACTCCCCCGCTTTTTTGATTCTTAATTAGCCGTCCGCTCATTAATGGGGCGAGTGTGTTTGTGTGTGTGTTGGTGCAGGGGAGGTTACAGAAGGACTTTAACTGATCAGTAGTCTCTAAATGGGCAATCAGCAACTTTAAGGGAAAAAATGTGATTTATAACAGTGTCAGTTTTATTTCTACACTAACTAATTATGAGTCTAAATGAGAGAAATGCTTTGCACCGTACTGCTGAAGTGGCCCCCGTCACATGTCTTTTATTTTTTTTAATAGAAGTGTGATCATTTATAATAAGATCAGGGCCTTTTTTTTAGTGTTTCTGAAGGGATTTTGCATCATCTCAAAAGAATAGAGGAAAACAACAAGAGAGACATGGGTTAAATAAATAGATGAGGAAGCCAAACTGGAAATCAAGTTTACCAGTTTCACTGTTTGTTGTTGTGAGCACATTTCATTTGGTGCATTGGGTTATTAAAAGTGTGTGTGTGTGTGTGTGTGTGTGTGTGTGTGTGTGTGTGTGTGTGTGTGTGTGTGTGTGTGTGTGTGTGTGTGTGTGTGTGTGTGTTTTTAGTAATTCAAGTGAAATTATCCAAAAATCGAGTGATGCAACTCATTTTCTTATAATCAAGAGAAATCCAGTTGCCACTTCTAGATTATAACATTTTATTTTTTTGCCAATAAAACTCAAGGTTCCATTGAGATTAATCTCTAGATCTCTAGACATCTCATTACTGGCCATAAATTGACTGAAGTTATATAAACCTATGTCAAGCCTGCAACATCAGAAATAGCAAATTGGGGTTCAGCCGTTTGTGCAACGTTTTTAAAAAAGCGCAGTTACTGAACGCATCAGCAGGGTTCAGCTGTGTTCAGGGTTTGAGCCTCTCTCTCACGCTCTCTTTTCCTTACTTATTTTAGCGTAAGCATCCAAGTGAAACTAAATGAATGCCTATGAGGAAAGACTGCAAGGTCTGCACTTTTGTCGCCACTGAAATGATTACGGTGTCTTTTGCTTTTTTTGTGGCACCTTTCACTTTGCCCCTCCTTCACATATTGCCTATGGAAATAATATAAAAACCTTATGCAGTAAATGAGCTATGGCTAATTTGGCCTATACTCTCCTTCCAGTCATATTAAGATGATTCCTGTTGGCAAGTTTCTCACCAATAACTTATTTTTTGCACTCATGATTCATGGCATAGCTGTGGTTCTGAGAGGTAATATTTCACTGGACAGAATGTGATGTGACACGAGTATAACTTGAACGTCATGCACTTTAAACCAAGCGCACGAGGCTGACCTGACAAAGCTATATTTAACGGTTTACTTTGAGCCAATCGGACTCTGCCGCTTTATTTTCCTATATACCTCTCTCTCTCACACACACTCACATGCGCGCGCGCACACACACACACACACACACACACACACACACACACCCCAGTGCGATTTATAATAGTTGGCATGACCCCGTAGCCCCTCTCAGGGAGGAACTAAGAGAGTTCAAATCGTGGCCTAATTACGCCCCGCTTCGCTTCACTCCCTCCGCCCTGTGCTCTCAGAAAGTAGAGCGCATGGTCGCAGTGCTCGTGCATGTGGGCGCACACACACGCATGCTCTGCTTTGAGGACAGACGGCCTGTTTCAGAATTAACTCCCCTGCTTCTATCTAAACACACACAACTCTTGTAAATCCTTCCATATGAGGCACTATGCATCACACACACGCACTTTACCTACATTTTTCTCTCAGTGGAACTCAGTCACTTCTGGAAGTTCTTAAAGTGCAAATTTGGATGCTGTGGAGTAATGTGTAAAGCAAGTCATCTTAGCGCTGCTTTGAGGAACAGGCAGGGAGATACTTATTCTGGTTTTGGTGTTTTATTGACTTTAGTTTTTTTTTTCTATTGCGCGTGTGATGATTACTTTACCCTCCTTTTGTGGAGTTGGTACAGTCTGCCATTGAACAATCCTGACTTGAATGTCCACTGTTCAATTTTATTTAATGTTAGTCTTTATTTTAAACTCAAATGCTACAACTTGCAAACAAATTATACTTTAGTGTGTTTCTCCTTTACTCTAATTCTAATTACTGTATATATTCACTCTTAATAGACTTTAACCACTGACAAGGACTGAGGCGTTTGATGGCTGTTTTTCTGAGAGGTTGCGGTTTCTAGGAGAGAAAAAAACCTAAATGTGGGATCTTACTAAAGTTTACAACAATCATCTGAAGTAAGGAAAAAATGGAATCACTGGAGGCATAAAATGTTCCAGACGTCCCAATGTCATAGCTTGGCAGACAAAGCTGTGGTCCATATAGCCTGACTGCGTTTGAGGGTGGCCGAGCTTTAAGTTGCCTTTAAGTCCCTGTTAAACATGTTTGCAAGCACACACGCATAATCTCAGTCAGACTGAATCAAAGAGCACAGGAGGATAACGACATCTCTAAGTAATTCCTGTCGTATGCTCACTATCTGGCTCCCGTTCAGTGACATTGTGACAATAGTTGCACTATTTAGACTGAGTTTTTCCTGTAATGACATAAAGTGTATAGTTGGGTTTGAGGGGGATAGCGTTGAATTAACCCGCGGGAGCCGCAGCGAGTAGCTTTATTCTATTTTTGCCTTTTTCTCTGGCCAGGCCCACAGGCTTTTCCCACAGAGCTGCCACAATACATATAGCACCTGCGCTATGCGTGTGTCTGTATGTGCACGACTTTGACCTGTCCTTGAGAAGATTCGGCTTCCACAGAAACTGTTGGGAAACTAAGAGAAATGTAAGAGAAGAAGTAGGGTAGTACTAGCACCTTGTTCTCATTTCATCGTTATCTTATTAGTTTTTTTCCTGCTGTTGAAGATGTAATCTCAGGAATTCCAGGGTCTACAAAGCACATCAGACTAAAAGAGAAGCAGAGGTTTGTTCACAGTATGTGTTTCAGAGATGGCGGTTCTGGCAACGGCAGCATGAATATTCAGGGAGGAAAAAAGAGCCCCACAATGTTTGGTCCTGACCTCCTACTCGACACAAACAAGATCCAGTTCTACGTTGATAAGAGAAGCGCATTCCACTCGGCCCGTGTGATCTATAAACAAACAAGTCCAAATTAAAAAGCACAAGCAGCGTTTCCTTTGTGTGACTTTGTGACAGCAATAATCAAATTAATTCAAATTACTCACGAGTGACATGAAACCACAAGTTTTTGTTTCTGTTGTTGAGTCTGCTCAGATTTCCACTTATAGAACTTTCACATGGAGTCCTCCAGAAATCCTTCTCAACTTTAGCTAAAGAAATGTCTGAATTTCTTGTTACTTGTATGCAGTTTAAACCAGTAGAATTGTAACACACAGCCCAACATTTCCCCCTCATTTCACTGATTAGTGAATCTGATCCGTCAGTGTAATATGTCCCTGTCTTGTTTGACTGCTGCTCTCTGCCTACAGTAGCTACATGTTAATGTGATTGTTCCATGGGCACATGCTTGTGAACAACACTTACTGTGGACACACACACACACACACACACACACACACACACACACACACACACACACACACACACACACACACCAGCTACAGCAGCTTGATGAGAATATGAAAGGACAGACAAATGTGATTTGATTCTCTTTACAAGCAGCCGGTGACACCAACGATGACTGAAAGTGGTGCTGATGAAATGACACAAAACTGCCCGTTTGCTGTGTGTTGACGTCTCACTAGGAAACACAATAAGACGGAGCTGAAAACCGAAAACAAAAGTAAAACATAAAAGTCAATATTAGTAACTCTGGTGCAAACTGTATGAATTGTGTCCCTTTGCTTTGCAGTACAGCACATAACACTTAAGTAGCTTACTTACTCAGTGTTGTACGGATAAATCAATGGCTGCAGTTTCTCACACCAGACATAAATGGCCAAACCGTGTGCCTGCATGTCTGTGCTCCTGCCGTATGTCACACACACACACACACGCTAAAATATGCACTTGAGTGTGTGTAAATGAATTCTTCTGGTAATTTGGCAGCCGTTGTAAATGCGCAGCAAATGTCTTTTTAAGCTGTTGGGGGTAATTACTGTTTGTATGCGCATGTATCAACCCCCGCGAGCCAGAGCTGGCACTTGTGGTTAAATGTTGGTATGTGTGTTTGTGCGTTTCATCCCTAAGGGGAAATGTCTCGTTGAAAATCAACTGTCTGCAGCAGGCTGCCAATATTCTAGTCTGCTGTGTAATTAATTATTTATTTCATGTGCTGTGTGTGTGTGTGTGTGTGTGTGTGTGTGTGTGTGTGTGTGTGTGTGTGTGTGTGTGTGCGAGGAAGCTTTCATCTCATTCAGATATTGATGCGCTTCAACCTTGAAGTCTTCCTCTGCGATCCTACACACACACACACACACACACACACACACACACACACACACACACACACACACACACACACACACACACACACACACCTGCCCACAGTACCTGACTGGAGCATGGCAAGCTGCAATGGAACTAATTCACTGGGAAGCAAGTCTGAGAACAGATCAGTCACCGCGGTCCTGAGGTCAACACACACACACACAAACACACACACACACACACACCTGGCTGCAGGTCTTACATTGTGTCTAACTTTATTGCCTGTCATAGCAGCAGAAGGCTTTTTTTGGCAGTGTGTTGCACAATAAGAACAACATGACATTAACTAACACTGCTGGGCTCAGAGTCGACTGTTATATGTGATCTTCTATCTGTAAATATAAAACGAGCAGATGATGATGTCAGCATGATTTTTAAAGACATTTTAATAGTGCTGTGATTCACACTTGGAAGGTCTTTGGCTGTTTTATGTGGATTATGTGGATGAATTAAAACAGTTATTTTCTTTAATACTGTAGTTGCATGCGGTAAAGTCTTGGTTCACTGTGTATTTACAGTCGGTGTCATGTGATTGTCGTTGTCAGTTACAGTTACTATTGACACAGGTTTAAGCATCGTATCGATGTTGTAAAGGTAGTAGTGTGCTAATTGATCAACCACTTCCTTAATGCTGACAACATTAAGAACATGTTTGAAGGCGGCTCTTAATGGTCCTGTCTTTACAGCCGATTCATTAGTTCACAGCAGTATCTTTGCCACCACCAATGTTGGTGACGTCCGGTCACAGGTAAATGTCAAAAAGTCAGTGTTTTATGAATAAAAAAAATTAAATTTAAATCATAGATGAGGATAAATGACGTGGGAAGTTCCACAGACCTACTCAGACACTGTCACAATAGGTCATTCCAAACCCAGATTCCTCCACATCCACCGCTGATGTTTGGTTTAAGCCAAACGGCTCCACTTTGTTCCACATGCTCACATGTTGAAGGTGCTTTAATATATACACATTAGTACCTATACAGATGCTCCAAACATTACTAATGAAACAAAAAGGCAAACTTTAACTTGGCGCCTCTCTGGGTTGTGAGTGCAACAAAAAGCATCTTGCCCCCCCCCCCCCTCTCAGATGCCAGCCATTACGGCAGTGCCAGGCAGGTGATGGTGATGCCAAGCTGGAATGACACGCGCACACACAAAGGCACAGGCAAACGTCTCCCTATGGACGGTCTTAATTAGACTCCACCCGTCCCCCACGGTCCCTGTGGCAGGCGAGACAAAGGGAGGCTCACTCGTTTGGACGTGCGAGTGTGTCTGCGTGCGCGTGCATCTCTGTGTGTTGTGTGTTTGGGTCTGAGGGGCCTATCTTTAGCAGATGCTCATACCTCTCCCGTCTCTGTGTGCGTAGCAGCGGTGCTATCATTAAAGTGTCATTGAGAAGTGGCACCACTTAATTTTAGCTGCCCTCACTGGGGGCACTAAGGGAGACGCTGGAGACCGGGGAGGGGGGGTGGGAGGGAGTGAAAATGGAGACAGAGCAGGGAGCTGGTAGACGGATGCAAAGATTAGACAGAAGGGCTTAGGTGGGAAAAGTTTGTACAGTGTGTACGAGACAAAGGCGCGAGGAAATCTGCTGCAGCTTTTGTGTCACAACTTCCTGGTGCCTCAAAACTCAAAAAAAGTTAGAGAGAGTTACAGAGTATGTGTGTTTATTGCACCTGTGTCAGCAATTTCCTTGAACAACTGATTACCCTGAGAGGAGTTACCTGACACACAGCGTCCTGGTGGCGGCGGCCCCGTAATGAATCCATGTCTCAGGGACGTGGGGTGAGGCGCAGCGCTTCCTATAGAGTGGCCAGACACGCGAGGGTCAGGGTTTGGAGGAGAGGACGGACAGTGCTGTGTGCCTGTAAATGAACCAGGAAGTGCTTTCATCCACAAGAAAATAACAAGTCCAAGGTTTGTGAATGCAGAGCGTCTGTCTGTTCATGCTACGGTTTGACAGATCCTGAATGAACTCATCGATTCGTTGACCTTGGCCTCCGCCTCCGTGCCCGTCTGTCTGCCCGATGTGTCAGTAAAGTGTTAGCACGTTGTCGTGGTCGTCAGGAGCATGGTACGGCTCCGCTGCCGTCTATTTAGGTTTGTCTGGAAGGCCAATATGTTTTCATAAGGCAGTTGTCAACACATAGCAGCATATTTCTCCCCAGTCTCCGTGAACTGTTACTTTTACTGGAGGGACCTTTTTTTTGGGATTTGCTGCTGCTTTTTATCACCTCTCCAGTCTGCCATTGCAAATCATTCAAGGTCTTTCAGATTTTAAACTGAACTATTTACTGGAATATTTATGGTGTTTGTCGCTGATTAGTATTGAACTTCATGACATCTGGCGCCTTTTGAGACATCATATCAGCCCAGGACGGATGCACTATATGGAATAATGGCATATAGAACTAATTACGACCTGCACAAACCCTAGTTTAGCTGACGACAAAGCAAACACTGCTGCATCTCCTCTTCCTTAACCGCGTCCTTCGCTCTCCTTTTAATACACACTTTCACCTGTCCTTGCGGTCTCTCGCTGCTCCCTCCACCCTCGCTGTCTCCTTGTTTGACACTCACTGTCATACAGTCTTGGCATCTCCTCCATGAACCACCTCCTGCTGTCTGCCTACCTTGTCTGATCCATTACATCTCCATATATTCTTTTACTCACTTTACATCTCTGTCCTTCTGCTTATTTAAACCGCTGTCGCATGCTGGGTGTGTGTCTCGTCTCGTACCGGTCCGTGTACTTGATAGGGCAGCTCACTCCAAAGTCATTATCTGTCTCTTGTTTTGAAGGCTTGGTAGCAGAACTTTTAACCGTTTGGAACCCTTAGGATCTTTTTTTGTCACTAACTTAATGTTCTACCAGTGTCTTTGGCACATTTTAGGGATTCTCAAGTTTTTATGTGTGTGTAATATAATGAAGTCATCCTCTCTGGCCTTTTCAGCCTATAATCACATTAACTTTGAGCAAAATGAATAACAAGGGGTATTTATTTAAGAGAAGCAGTGAAGAATTTAAAATGGATCCAGTTTCCATCCAAATGGTTCAGGTTTTAGTTAATCATCAAACGTTCATTCTAAAAAAATAAAAAATGAAACATTAATACTGAGAGGGATAATCTCCATGATGTTATGTTGCAGTAAAGCAAATTTAACACCAGTTTTATCAACAAAAATATCACTTAATGCAGGTTGATTGGTTTTCTTTTAGACACAACTTATCAAAGAATGTTTAGAAGACAAATGCAGAAAAAAAAGAAATGCAAGAATTGATCATATCAGAAAAAAGATAAATTAAACAATGAAGAGTGATTGGAAATAAGCGAATGGGAGAGTTGGAAAATAGTTGAGAAATCTACGAAGGTGGAGAAGGAGACGAGTGGGAAGCGGAGGAAGGGATGAGAAAGGAGAGGTATGAGGAAAAAGGAGTGAGGCCCTCTTCATTTATTGCTCCAGTGGAGAAGAACGTAGAGCTCTCTAATGGCGCTGCCGTGGTAATAACAATAAAAACCAAGAGAACAAGAGAAGAAGAGGAAAAAAAACGAGGTGAAGACAGAAAGGGAAACATAAAGCATGATTGTTTTCTTTCTACATTTCCATATTTCCTCGTCTACTTCTTCCCGTTTTTTCCTTTTTGACCCTCCAACAAACACACCCCCACCCACCTCCCTCCCTTCCCCATCTTCTCCTTAGCCGTCTTTCCGCTGTTGGCGCCGTGTGTCCTTGCTCTCTGCTTTGTTAGGCAGCGCGGTGGCACTGCTGTAGCTGCTGTGTCAGGGCTTTCTATTGGTGGTGATTAATGTATGGAGATGGACTGATCGTCACCAGCCACCAACAATATTCTCACCGCCGGCGCAGTGGGAGTGCACGGGGGTGGGGGGGGTTGGTGGGTGCACGGTCACGGCCTGCACATACAGTAGCTGCCTCCTAAATGCTTGTTGCATGTGGATACACAAAGAAGAGAGACCGGGAAACTTCACATTTCCTCGAATGGCAAAATTTACACATCGTTAATTAATTAATTTCAAGCTTCTTTACACAATCTAAACCTTGTAAATCGTAAATTGTGTAGGTTTGATTGTTTGGTTTGTATGTGAGTCTATGGAAGATGTTCAAATCAGCGGTTGACCTGAAAGGATCATGCTCATATTGTTAGTGTTGTGACACGGTTGGAAGGTAAAACAGATCCGCTGTGGCTGTACAGGGTGTTTTGACCCTGTTATACTTCCTATTTTTGTATTTCAAGCTGCAGCCGGGTGCCACCTTGGGAGGTGGCGCATTTCTAACACATTCCAACGTGACAAATCTCTCCTTTGGGGATCAACAGGGACCGCGTCACACTTTTTGCGGTGCGTGTGTTAAAAATAATATCAGTCTCAACTAAGGATGTGTTAATAGCAACACAATTTAACACGAGATTAACGGACATTATCAGGCCAGGGGTGGCCTCATTACGTCAGCCCTGTACAGTATGAATGAATGTGGAAAACGCTGTGGCCATGAAAAACAGACTTTGAAATAAGAATGAGCCCTGGAAACGGTTGTTATTCAATGAGTGTAATTAACAAGTACAATTTGTGCCTCCTGAGTGACAAATGAGATGCCAGCTTGGCAACGCTGCCCACACCACATATGTGTGTGTTGTGATTAGGCCATTGAGACGGTAGATAAATTAGCTCGGGGAAGAAAATGAAAGTGCAAGATATACTGGATTGCCCTGTGAGAGTTCACGTAGTAAGTAGCCACAAACACCCACACACTGGCGCTCGCATGAACACACCCAAGCTCGCTTCCCTCCCTTCCTTCCCATCCATCAGGCCATCTCAGGGAGCTGCCCGCGGTTCCACTGGCTGGTTTAATTGTTAATGCTAATTGCTATTTATTGGCTCAGATGCAAATGATAGGCTGCCCAAAGTGAAATTTTATGAGGAGTGAACTCCCCCTCTCACACAAATTGAAAAAGTGAAACAAGAGGAAGAGGGAAATGAGGCGAGGAGAGAAGAGCTTAATGGCGGCTCTTTAATGGCAGAGAGCAAAAATTAAGACTGATTTAAGACACTGAGCTAAATTCCCCCAAAATCCTCTGTGATCCCCACTCGGGGAGACACCCATTTGGCACGAGAGGAGAGGAGAGATTTGAAATTGATTTACTCTTGAAAGCTCGTTGTCAGTATCCTCAGATTCTGTGGAGTTTTAATTTAATGCAACAGGGAAACGCTCTTGACCTTACGAAGCACAAACCTTTTTGAAAGTGAAACATTAGGTAGAAACTACAGTCTTAAAATAACACAAAGCATATAATTTAAATATGAGATGCTGGGGTGGGTAGACAGTAGTTCACATGATACCTGCAAACACAAGACAATAATAGTATTAGAGGGAAGCATATGGAGAATGACACTGGGCTGAGGTCAAACCTAGCCAGCGGCAGCTCCTCACCAGCTCCCTATACACTACCTGTGCATGCACTTCAACATCATCCACTTTCTAATACACTCTAAAAGGCAAAGCTGTATTTGCACAGCACATTATTTTAATGTAAGTTTGGCAACAGACACACACACACACACACGCACGCGCACTGTGTCCACTCTCTGAACGCGTTCATTTGTTTTCCATCCGTCTGTTACTGCCGTGCTCCCTCCTCCTCGCCGTCCCATCACTTCATCTGATTGAAGGTTCTTCCCTTCATCCTCAAGGTGCGCTCGCCCCACCAATTAAAGAGCAATCTAATCGAATCTGAGCGCTGGTGTGTTTATGCGTGGGGAGCAGCGTGCGTCTGCCTGTATGCGCCTCTATGCGCGTGTGAAGGGAGATCTGGGTGGGTAATGCAGTTAGGGTTATTTCACAGTCCATTAAGAAGCTTATGTTGACCTCCCGACCCTGGAGCCAACAACACAGAATCCATTACCATGACAATAGGACACAATGCGTGTGTGTGTGTGGGGCAGTGGCGGCCGACCGCTTGGTTTGGATTAGCCACGTTCACAATCTTAACGCATAAGACTGAGAGAGATGATCAGAGGTGTGAACAGAGTGGACAGGATCCTGTGCTTTGTGATTGCTGGAGGCTTGGCCAGTTCAAAAAGGTGAATCTGCGCCGTTACAGTTTACAGGGTGGAGGAGGATGCTGACACTGGCTTTTTTTTTAGGGTGGCGAGGAAATTTGATTTAATTACAAAGAGGGCAAAGCTAAGTAACTTTCTGCTGCTCTCGGTGTGTCTGAGTGTGTGTTGAGGAATGAAGCAGGGAGCGGAAAAAGAAATGTCAGCTGTGAAGGAAAAGCACGACTGTAAAATAAAACCTTAGTGTGTATGTACTAGAAAGATTCTGAATTATTAGAGTTGCTTTAAAGTAGTGATGCTGTAACAATTGCATTCTTAAGCAATTACTTAAAATTGCTGCATAAAAGCCTGAGTAGAAGATAGAGTAGATATTTATTAAAATTATCAGATTTGAATAATGTATAATAAACAGTTCCCCCATGAATAAATCCAAATTGACTTATTCAGTCGGCTTTTGTTTTCAAATTGTCTCTCTTGTAACTCATTTACTTGAATTTCTCCCTCACTCTGTTTATCTGTTTATCCACTTATTTCTCTAACATGGGGCGGCTAACTCTGACCCTCACCTTGCCCCTCACTGCCCACATCTCGAGGATGGCTATTGATCCACACACTCGAACGTGAATCCACAGCTAATAAGACAGACGGGGCAGAGTGGGTGTGGACGGGTTACAGCACGGGGCCAATAAATAAACCTAACAGGGAGGAGGGAGCCACAAAGCTGAGTTATTCAATTCATTTGGTCACAGCTCGAAATACTTTATTCATAAATCATAACATACTGTAGATAGTCATGGAGCAGAATATTTGGAAAGAAAAAATGGCAAAAAAATAATAAATCAGTAAATTATCTACTTCCTTTTGTTGGTTCATCTTTGTCCTCCTCAGATGTCTGGTTGAGGGAGTGTGTGTGGTCTTTGCTCTGCGTTACAGTCTGTATTTGCACCCGAACACGTGTAGTTTAAAACCCACATCCTCAGTCGTGTCCTTGTGTCTCAGGCAATATGCTGCCTGTTCTGGGTCCAGCTGATGATGGGACGCGCCTGCTTTTATCAAGCACAAACACACTTTAGTAACTTCAGCAGGGACATGAAGCCCGTGCTTCTGGTTTTATGTTTAGAATCAGTGTGTAAACGGGGGTCAGCCTGTTCAGATGGACACAGAATAGACTCATGTGGTGGGATGGGAAGCAGTGATGGCACAAAGCAAAAGATGGCAGCAAAAGAACGGGTGAAAGAATCGCATACCTGTAATAAAAAACATCTGCAGTAAAAAAATAGTTTTGTAGACACAGAGTTGTTTATAGTTAATGTAGAATTTGAATAAATGTATTTGTCATCTCCTCGTGATCTTGAATAATTTAATGTTTTTAATTTGAAACATTTTTTTTTTGTGCTCATGTAGTTTCACCTCGACCCCTCAGACTGTCTGTTTATGTGCTCACCGCTCTCTTTGCCTGTTCTAATGACTGTGGAAACTGTTTATCGGTGATGTGTAGACAATACTCTGCTGTCAGGACTGTCCAAAAATACACCGGGACAAAAACACACGCATAAACTCACACACAGATGACAACGCTCTCCAAATTGTCCTTCACACAGCTCTCCCTGCGTATCGACTGTGTCTTTTTTTTTTTCTCAAGCTGATGTTATTGTCAAATTGTTTCTGAAACAGGACACAATTGAAAAGGTGGACAGTTGTTCGATGGCTGGAGTTTTACCATTGATTCCCAATAGGGCCGTCTCCCCGTCCGCCGGCTGCAGGAGCGGAGGGAAGCTCTGCTCCGGGCTCGTCCCGCCGCCGCTCTCCTTTTTATGTCAGCACGCGCACATGCAGGCGCACACTCACACAAACACAACATGGACACACGTGCGCGTGCACGCACGTCCCCTTTCATTTAAATATCGCCCCTGTCCCAATGCATTCTATTACTTGATACTCGACACCCACAGATCAATGCGAGCCAAGGAGACAGCGCACACACGCAGACACCAGGTTGTGTGTAGCCTGCAGGCAGATGGTATCAGCACTAGACGCTTGTTATTCTCAACAACTCTGATATGGAGATCATTAGCACAAGGAAGACTTTAAAATGCAGTGGAACACCTGAAGCAAATGGAGTAGATAAAACTTTTTAGCTGGGAAATCAGCATAATAAAGCAGCCACGTGTGGGGTTTTATGTCTGTCATATAATGCGCTTAAATCGTTCCACATGCATGTAGCAGCGTAAAACAACAGTTTATGGAGATTATTAGGATGTGAGGAATATTGTAAGCTTGATAAAGACATTCTGCGGCTTTCTTTTTTTTTTTTTTTGCTATAAATATTAAGAGAAAATCGCTGAGATTGGATATGTCCCCTGGAATGTTCCCCTGGAGACACATAAGAGGTGTTCAGCAGTAAAAATACTGCCATATCCACAAACTTGTAGATTATACTGCTTTATTACATTTTAGTGAGCTACCTTTCGTGTGGGTGATGTTCCCTATATTTAATCTTTATATTTATGCAGGACTTGTCCAGGTCATGTCCAGGCCAAACAAGCTGGAGCCTGATGCAAACAAATGAGCTCATCAGACGTCTTTGCATCTTCTTTTTACACATTTGTAATTGTTCAGAGTAATGAGTTTCTGCATCTTTTGTCATTTTGCAGACACTTAATTTTTTTTTAATTGTTACTTGTTGACCTGAACAGCCTCTGTGCTTGCACGTCTCCTTACTGAGTATTTCAGGTTCATGTGTGTTTGAGTTTATGATTGGCAAACTGTAGTTTTCATTTCCTATATATTGTTGTTGTCGTCTAGAGGATGTACCTCACATTTGTATTCAGTTTTAACACTAATTACTTTACTGTAGACCATAAATATTAAAATTCACCTGTGTCAAAATCTATATATTCACAGTAGAGCGCCTCTGTATGAATGGTGTCTGGACATTTGCTGAATATTTTTTCAGTAATATTTAGTAAAAGAAGCTTTACACAGGAAGTATAGCATCATCATACAGAGACGACAGAAAAGACCAAAAAATGGGATGAAGGAAAACAAAGAAAGTAAAGGAGAAAAATATTATTTTCCTCGTTCTGTGTCCCTTTCTCCTTGGTGGCACTTTCCAACAGTAAATAAATTAGACTAAGTGTGTGTGTGCGCGTGTGTGTGTGCGTGTACTTGTACATAAAAACCCTCTTGTGCGTGTGAGACAGTATCTGAGGGAGCGTGTGTTCCTAGATTGATGTGTACCACCGGCTTGGCCGTTTCTGCTGAGAACGGCCACACTCCCCTGCCTAATGATGCCACATCCATCCTGGAGCGCCTAGTGCTGCGCCTGCGTGTGTGTGTGTGTGTGTGTGTGTGTGTGTGTGTGTGTGTGTGTGTGTGTGTGTGTGTGTGTGTGTGTGTGTGTGTGTGTGTGTGTGTGTGTCTCCACCAGGCGTCTATCCTGGGGGCTACAGCGCAGCACCCTACACAGCCTCTGATCACTCTTTATTTGGCACTGAGCATGTGTGTGTCCATATGTGTGAGAGTGAAGGGTCCTATGCGCCCATTAATATTAAATATAGATACCCTTGTCAGTGAATTACATTCTCTGATCCCATATCCTCCTCCCAGGGAGGAGAGGTGAGGAGGGAGGTTACAGGGGAGGTGAAGGAAGGGAGAGATGAAGTGAGGAGGAGGACAGGAGGTGGGAAAGGGCTGAAAATGGTTAGGGAGAGGAGAAAATGGGAAGAGGAGGCTGAGGAGGAGGAACGGGTGCGATGAGGAGTTTAAGATAAAATGGCAGGATTCTTAAAGTTCTAAGAAGTAAAGGACGCTGCAGATTAGGAGGAGAAGAAATCTGGGGAAAGAGGGACTAGAGACAGGACTAAGGGGTTTGAGGATGGATGGAGGGAGGGAAGCTGATTGATTACACACAAAGACTTGAGGAGAGGGAGCAGGAGGAAGGAGCCATGCAAAGAAGGTGAAGGCGATGGGAAGAGGGCGCTGCGCTGGACGCGAGGGGTCCAGAGAGGAAGACGCACATCAGCAGCGTTTTCAGAGAGCAAGAAGTGATTGAGTGATGATGATGGATGAGGGGAAAAACAAAGGAGTGGACGGCAGCAGCTTTGACCCGTCATCTGTCTGCGATGAAGGAGAGACGGGAGAACGAGAGGAAAGTGACAGTTTGATTTTTCCAGCCAGGCCTTCATTCCCATATTCCCTGGCAGCCGCTCACCTGATGGAAAGATGGCAGGAAATCAATAGTCTATGTGCGTAATGGAGTAATGACTCTGAGTGTGTGTGTGTGAATGCGCCATCCCTAAGCAATCACACACAGCTTAAGCCCGTCCCAAGGGTGGGGGCCACTTTAACTAACAACTTCATTACTGCAGCCACACAAGCTCCCACTCCCACAACACAAACTCCGCTCATCACCGCTGTCTGACGAATACGACTCCGTCACAAAGTTTCTCAGTGTGACTTATTGAGTCTGGATCGTGTTTTTAAATCAACCTCTGCGTGGTTACAGCCGAGAGAGAAGCTAAACTCAGACGTTACGGCACCACCGACACGTGGATGTGAATTGAATTCGTTCAACATAAATTTCCGAACAGAGTTCTTTTATGTTATGGTTTTATGCTCTGTGTGTGTGTGTGTGTGTGTGTGTGTGTGTGTGTGTGTGTGTGTGTGTGTGTGTGTGTGTGTGTGTGTGTGTGTGTGTGTGTGTGTGTGTGTGTGTGTGTGTGTGTGTGTGTGTGTGTGTGTGTGTGTGTGTGTGTCCGCTCTCTGTGTTTCTCCTCACTGCCAAGTTGTTCGGAGGCTGTAAAAACATTCCCAGCTCTGGGAACGCCGCAGCCCTGCTACACACACACACACATACACAAACTTTCCTCAATCAACCAATTAGGTCATCAAGGGGATTTCTCATCACAAAACGGGCTCGGTGCCACGTCCAAATGATGAGAGTGCTGACGTACGGGCACACGCGCCCAGGAAAACAGGACGCGCAGCAGCATCCACCTGGAAACATGCGCAACTCCAACACACAAGTGGCCCCAACTCATTATGGGTCCGCTGATCAAAAAGAATGATGCTCCCTGTAACTATCTACCAGAGGAGGGCGGAGAGAAAAGAGGAATTTGGACAAAAGGCGGCCCGTGGCGGCGCTCACCGGCAGCTCACGGCGGCAGCCCCCTCTGTTTACTAGCGGCTAATTAATTCGCCACATATGCTGAGAACATCTGTCGCTAGTGACCTGCCGGGAGAGCAGAGGACACACTGCTGCGACGCCCCCCCCACACTCTCATTAGCACGCACACACTGCTCACATGCACACAGGCACAGACGCACACCGCTTCACGTGAGAAGACGGCGTTGGGTCAGTCTTAAGTTCTAGGCTTGTGTAAAATGTGTGCGTCTGCACTAAAAGAGACTAATGAAGTCTAGAGATGGAGAGGCTGAAATACTGTTTCGATGAGCACACTTAAGATTATATATGTAAAACTGGCTGTTACATTAAAAGTCAAGAGAACACGGTGTGGAGTTTTAGCAGCTACGATCACAGATGGGACAAACACTTTCAATCAGATCTTGTTAATTCAAAGTTTTAGGTGCGGCTTCAACATGTAATACTTGTCCTTCATGCTGCGTTGTGCTGCAGCCAAACTCAGTGAAATAAAAAAGGGGACGCTCTGCCAGTGTGCAAAGCGCAGAACCAGCAGAATAAACTCCCAGCAGCCAATCAGATGCATTAACCTCCACTCTGCCACGAGCCCCAGGGGGCCGGCAGAGACAAAGACAAAGCGTGTCCTGCGTCTCCCCCGGGTTCCTCCTCTCACAGCCCCCACAACAATAATTCACAAACACAAAGTACTTCTCCTTTCAAAATGGACACAGGAACCAGGATTACTTAATACTTGGAACGTTCCAAACTGCTGAAGAGTAAGGAATCGGTGCGTTGATATCAAGTTAACACCATTAAATTTGATTTATACATAAATGTAAATTGTAATTGCATACTAAGTTATATTATATTTATTATGAATAATTATTTAAAAAACATTGTGGATATGAGCTACAAGAATATTACATGATGACCAGTTTTGGGCTGGTTTGGTCCTGTGAATATTTTTAAGATGTTTTTTTTCCTTCAAACTATTCTGAGGAAAGCTGGTTCAGTGACACCAACTCTGGTTCACAACAAATATGCTTGTGCCAGAGGGAGAAGGCAGGATTTCAATGTGCTCATTCACAGTCTTCCTTTGCTCTCCTCTAAATGTCAGAAAGTGTGTGTAAAAGCGTGCCAGCCACGAGGTGGAAGCAGTAATAGAAACGCATGTGCAGATTGAACAGACGCACGTGGTGAAGGTAGATTACAGCTACCGTGTGATGCTAATAAAAGCTGTTGTCCAGCGTTAGCATCAGCGACGCACCCGTCACTAGGTCAGCAGCTCCTTCAGGTCGTCGGCTCACCTGTCCCCCTAATCTGATGAGGAGTCAATTAGAGCGTTAAAGGGTTTGCTGACTGGGCCTCGCTGACCGGCCGGTCGCTAAAGCAATCAGCCGCGCGGCGCCTCCTCAGTCCAGCGACTGAAGGAGGAGTCAACAAGTCAGCGGCTCAGCGGAGCGCCTTCCAGTCAGTCAGGCAGCCACCCAGCCAGCGAGCCCCCACCTGTCCCTGCTAATTTGGTGAGGAATCAATTAAGGCGCTGTTTGCTGAGTTCTCCTTGCCTTCAGCTCATCTGCTCCTCTCTAATGCAATTGTCCTGTGTGCTGCGTGCAGAGCGGCATAATAAAGTGATAAGGCTAATCAGGTTGGCTGCTCCTCTCCTCTCCCCATACGCACACTACACTTATTCTATTAGATGTGTAATGAGATTCTGCACTCCATCAACACGATGCTGTGTGTGTGTGTGTGTGTGTGTGTGTGTGTGTGTGTGTGTGTGTGTGTGTGTGTTTGTGTGTGTGTGTGTGTGTGTGCGCGTTTCTGTTCTTGCAGAGGAAATTTGCTCCATTTACATTCTATCATTAGCTTGAAACAAATGTGCCCTTGAGCTTAGCGCCCGATTCTCTCTCGGCAGCGAACACTTTACGTTGGCAGGCGATCATAGTAACACACACACACACACACACACACACACACACACACACACACACACACACACACACACACACACACACACATACTCAAGTAAAACACTTTACTTGGGCTTTGGGATCATTAGCTCATCCAAGTTTTCATCCAACTTTTCATTACGTAAACTGGGCACAGATCACTTCTTAACCATCCACTCATCCCTTCATTCCTTCATCATCCATTCAGCATCCGTCTTACGTCTGGCACTCACTGAGTACACTCAACCAACACTGGCCGAAGTGCGCGCGCGCACACACACACACACACACACACACACACACACACACACACACACACACACACACACACACACACACACACACACACACACACACACACACACACACACAGACTAGCAGAGAGTAATGGTCGAGTAGATGTAGAGGACACAGGGCTCTATGACGTGTAGAACAGTTCTGGTCAATGGGCCAGATAATGAGTTGCCATAAACAGCAGCCGTCTTCCTGTCCAGCTCAGCTCATTACCGTACGTAGCATATGTAATCACTGCGTTGCTGGGGCGTGTCTTAATGTACTCTACTCTGCAGGGTTGGGCCTGCAGGGTGTGGGTCAGGGAAGAGAAGAACGGCTCAGTGGGTTCATCTCAGGAAGAATTAATGATTGGTCTAGAAACCTGCAAAAGCTGTCATGAGTTCTTAATCTTTTCTGCCTAAATAAACGAGTAAAGAGGTCGTCATGAAGGAAATTACACCTGATATTAGAGAAAACTGCCAAAGAACGCTGACGCATGAAGTTGAAAAAACTGGAGGGAATGTGTGTTTTATCTCGGGCAATATTTAAAGCCTGAGCTGCTATATTCATCCTTGAGTGATGCACTTCATTAACATGAATCAGCGGGAAGACAAAGCAGCAGAGGGTATAGAGTATATGGGCATTTTGGAGGCCAGAAAGCTGTCACAGAAACATAATTAGAAAACACGCACACACCTCACACGCATACAAACACAATATCAAGCTGAGCACATCCTCATTAACTCCTCCACTATGATAAAACACTATTCTCTCTCATCCCACCCAAGATTCCATAAAGAGGAGATAGTATTTCAAGCTTCCGACACTAAATCTGTAATTATAACTTTATTTGAAGAAAACAAGGGAGCACTTAATAAGCAAATGAGAGTGATAATAACTTGGAATATGGATTGGTCCTAACAGACTAGATTATAGGGGTGAACCCCTGCTGAGAGAGAGGGAGAGTTGTAAATAATGTGACAGAACCAGTAAATTATGAGGCTAAATACTCAAAGCTGTAATTATGTCTTCCTTTGAACGTGCAGAGATGAGTGGGCGTGAGGCTGAGCCCATGGAAAACCGGTTCCTCCTCTTTCTCTCATTTGCTCCCATTCACACACACACACTGCTTCTCACTCTGCTTTGTCTTAGTCTGACTTTTCCATGTTTGAAGCCGGTGGATGCAGGAAGGTGGTTCAGTCAAACACAGGCAGCCTCTGTAATGACATTACAGAGAATTAGTTTGCTCCTCGTATTGAAGGTGGTGGGAAGTCTGTTTTGTTATGTAGCTCTGGAAAGGGAAACCCAGCGTTGCTGAGGAGACGTCCCTTTGCCTCACGTCTACATCATCAGGGACCTGTGTCCAAAATGAGACAAAGTCGGGTTTCCACTCACTGTATCTATTTATTAATCGGTACTAATTCTCCTGCTCAGTTAATCATTAGAAGTAATAATTGTGTATTTAGTTACCTTCCTTAAATGCTTTAATGAATTCAAACAGTATTCTTTTATAGCGTCAATGTTTCATCCAGTATTTATGCATTTAAAAACCACACTGGCTGTTTAGGAAAATGCTGTATTCAGTGTGACAGTCTGACAAAAGCAGACTGTGCATCTGTGAGTAATGTGTTTAACCCCCTGATCTGTCCAATCAGTTGTGCTGTGATGATTTTGCAGCTGAACACATGGTCCCAGCTCCCACCGACGTCTCCGCTTCCCATTTCCCTCGCAGCCACTTCCACTGCTTTCATTTCTCCCCGTCTTCTGTCTCTTTCCATGTCGTTCCCAAACCTCTCAAGATTTGTCTTGAGCTGCAGGACGTGAAATTGACTTGTAAAGAGGAGACAAGTATTCACAGAGGGTTCTGTCATTCAAGGTTAATTTCATTTTATTCACAATCAGGTCTGTCTGTCTGTTTGCATGTTAAACATGCGAGCTGAGTGTGTGTGTGTTTGTGTGTGTGTTACTCTGCCGCTTTGTGTTGCTGCCATTCAGCCAATGTAACACATTCTCAATTTCTATACATGGTCCTATTTGACATATGCTCAACGGGGGGTCAGGGGTATCGCTCACAGCAGTGTGTGTGTGTGTGTGTGTGTGTGTGTGTGTGTGCGTGTGTGCATGTGTGTGAGCGTGCGTGTGCGTCCCTGAGCAGCAGTCTATGCTCCTGTACCGTCCAATGAAGCTGTCATTCCCAGACAGCTTCATTATCT
Organism: Betta splendens; assembly: GCF_900634795.4. Taxonomy (NCBI): domain Eukaryota; kingdom Metazoa; phylum Chordata; class Actinopteri; order Anabantiformes; family Osphronemidae; genus Betta; species Betta splendens. The sequence continues at coordinate 11,534,751 of NC_040883.2, forward strand.
TGTATGAAAGTGGGACAAATGGAGGCTTGTCTACGTCTCACTGAGTTTAAGTACAGAGGGTTGAAACAACAAAAACTAACACGTGCGCGCACACACACACACACACACACACACACACACACACACACACACACACACACACACACACACACACACACACACACACACACACACGCGCGCACACACTGCTGTAGGTTGTGTTTCCTTGTTTGTTTTCAAAAACGTCTCCGTCTTGTGCTTCGGTCCCGTCGGTTGTTCGGGCCCCTTTAGTTTGTGTGTGAGTGTCTGCAGCTGGGACCTGTAAGTGATGACTGTGTCTAAATGCTGATCGCTGGGAGATGCTCTGTTGTTTTGAAATGAGGTGGTCGGGGACGGGTGCGTGCCTGCGCATGGTTTGAGCAGTTGCTGGCAGATGTCAAGCAGTTGAAGCCTCACAAGCGCTGACAACTCTCTTAGTAACTGGGCACCTTAGGGGGCAGGACAGGTGTGTGTGGGAGAGGGGAACAGACGTGACCTACCCTCCTCCATCCCAGCCCATCTGCAGCCTGACACCTGACAGGGGCGTCACACCAGGCCAGTGTGTGTGTGTGTGTGTGTGTGTTGTGATGCTATGTAAATGATTCCACATATGTCACCCATGAGAAGCCTTTCTCTCTCTCACACACACTTCACTGTATGCCCTCAGGGTTGGGGGGGGGTCTCGGCCCCTGTCTGATTTCTTTGGGTCAGTTTCTCACACTTTTGACAGGGTCACACACCTTTCGTCTCATTATTAACCTGCAGTAAAGCGCCATGCAGCCAAACATGGAGAGTGTGTGGAAGCGTAAGGAGATTGAGAAACTGAGTCCTGCGTAGTAAAGAGCCTGTGTGTGTCCTCGGGGCGTTACCTCGTATTAACAAGATGACAGACTGCCCGGCCTCCTCTCTCATTACTTGTCAATCAGGCCCAGCCACATTCAGCCAACGGTGGCTGACTGCTGCTTCTGGCCTTTAGGACACGTTCATGTATCTGTGAAGATGCAGCACCATCAGGAGCCTCAACCCCCACAGCTCCCATCTGTAGCCACGTCCACGCAGCCATTTCCTGTCTGCTTTCAGCCTCGTTATTATGCGTACAGTAATATTATGCAAAGTTGCCATAAGGGAGAAGAACTGTAAATGTTTTTTTGTTAAACTGCAGCAATCCGGCTGTGAATGTGTAAATCGTCACCTGTTGGGGCTTTGAGCGGGTGTAATGCAGCAGCCGAGGCCAGAGGGATCAAAGTGACACGTGGACATGCTGCTGAAAGAATAGAAAGCAGCTCTAGGAGTAGGATCTGAGCTAATACTGACAACTATAGTGTAGAGCTGTAAGTGTATTTTCACTATCATACCTCTGATGATAGACAGTGTACTAAGGCTGTGCCCCCCCCTCCACCAACCTCTCTTTACCACTAGCTGCTCCCCAAATTTACAGATTTACAAATTCTCTCCTTCCTCTAATGGAATTAGCCATAAGTTCAGTTTATAAACATTAGTGTGTGTGTGGGTACAGTACATGTATTGGCAATGAGGTGTGTTGATGTCCACATTGAGGTCAAAAGTCAATAAGTAGACATCACTGTCTACTTATTGACCTTTGACCTCAGGACCAAAAACAGCCAGCACTCGTCTTTTTATGTTTAAAATCCCAATCTAAAACCTGTTTTCACACCTGCAGCATTTAGTTAAAGTCAGGTCAGTTCTCTCATATGAATTTACAGGATGATATAATGTTGAAAATATGGAAACATGTGAGTACATGAACATGCAGTAGGTGTTCAGAAGGATTAGACCAATCAAAAACATCATTGGTGAATTAACCAGAGTGGATCTGTCCTGATCCAGGTTTCAAACTTTGCTTCTCTTCTCTTGTGACCTTGATAAAGTTGGTTAGGTCTCAGTCAGCACATTCGGCCTTTTCTCTCCCACCGCTCATCGTCTTCCGTGCTCCTCTCCACCAGCGGTGCTGTTTCCTTTTGTCTTGTCCTCCATGTTTGTCAGCAGGTCCCGTCCATCAATACACAGCTGTCAGTCACTGGAGTGACAATTGGCAGCTGTCGATAGAGTGCGGAGGGCTGATGGACCGTGTATAGGCTTCAGCTTCTAAAACAGTATCACCTGCCAATACATAAACACACACAAACACACACAGGCAGAGGAGCACAAAGACAGACACGCACATACCTTATTCTGTTCCCACCCGCATCACACTTGATCATCGCTGACACAGGAAAATTTGCTTTGGAAGGAATGAGATCAGATCAAATGTGGAAACAAAGAATCACCTTCTTCTTCCGAACACACACACACACACACACACACACACACACACACACACACACACACACACACACACACACACACACACACACACACACACACACACACAGATGAAGGTCTTTGATACGGCGTAGAGTCACTGACTCATGGCTCCCCCTGCTGGAGACCTGTAGGCCCTTTGCCTGTGACATTCCTGCCCCTGGTTAAACTGTAGCACATTTGCATTCATTAATTGATTCACTCATCCATCCGCTCACTGAATCACTGCTCTTTCTGTCTTACTCTAGCGTCTGTCTCACATTGTGTCTTTGTAGGAGTCTTTACACAAACTCTGACATTACTATGATTTTGTTGCATCAGCTGTGATGAAGACAATACACCAGTTCACGTTGTAGCCTGTGTGGTTCTGTTCCATTTGAGTCACTCCTTTCTTACTTTGTGGCTCGTTTAAAACCTGTCCCGTCAACACAAGTGTCTGTTCTGCGCAAACAGAACAGAGCGGGGACACGGCTGTCTGTCTGCTTCCTCTCCTTTGCACACATGCCGTCCATCCGCATGAGAAATGTGATTACAAATGAGAGCGTGAGTGAGAGAGCAGAGTGCCACAGCTGGCGTGGCATCTGGCTTGGCATATCGTTGCCCGGCCTCGCCCGCTGCCTGAGCGTTCTAATGTGGCTGTCGACAAGCCCATTAAGAAGCCATTACTAAATGCTTTGTCTCTGCTCTTCTTCCACGCCTTATAGCACAGGCCTGAGGGAATGCCAGCGACACGGAGGAGAGGGACTGGAGACAGGCAGCCGGGGAAATAAAGGAAAGAAACTTGGTCTAGAGGAAGACCCGAATTCGCTGCTTCTGTGATTCACACTTTAAACTTGTCTAAAACTCGCTGAGTGTCACGAGGCACAAAGGACGTCAGATCAGAACCACACGAGGAAGATGTGCCTTAGGTGCCGTGTGAAGTCGCCCCCTCCAAACCAAGGCTCAGAGCTGCTCTAAATAATTTAACTTCAGATTTAAAAAATAAGTTGGGGAAGCCTTTAATAAAGTATGTGGAATTCACTGTAGGAACCTGTTTCAGCCAGTAATTCATGGAGCAAACAAAGAATTAAATCATTGGTCACTCATTCATGCATTAATATGTTTTATTAGTTTATAATTGTATATCGCTTAACAAAAAATGGCAACATTCTCAGTTCACATGTGTTTGGATGCCTGCTGTGCATCAAATGGTTGAATTAACTGTATTGTTACAGCTCTGATGTGAAATTAAATTACACATTAGCCAATGCGTGACCTTCCTGACCCTCATTGTGTTGGTCCTAGATCATTTAACAATGTATAGAAAAGTTAAGCTGATGTAAATGGGCTCCATTCATTCATAGTGATGTGTTGATGTAGCTCATGCCGATAAAGGTGAAGTTCATGACTCACAGCAGGCACCATTACAAACACAATATACAAAATCCAGTGAATTTTTATTGCTACCTGTGTTTATATTTCAGGCCAGAAAGAGATGTGCCACAAGCTGCTTGCCCTGGAAAACACACTTATCAAAGTTGTTGTAGGCGTCGAATGCCATCTTGAACGGCTGGAGGGGAGGAGAGATGGGGGAGAAGGAGAGTGATTAATGCTAAAAAGGTATTTAGATACCTGAAAATTACAAAACCATTCATTCAGTTACTGTGCTCCTTCAGCACAGTGCACTTTATTATACAAAGCAAATCAGCACTTATTCCATGAAGACGAGTGAGACAGGGCAGTTTCTTGTCTTATATAAATGTGAATGACTCGTCCATCATGATTCACATAAACACTCACCGCCTGTGTGTGTCTGTGTGTGTGTGTGTGTGGGTGGTTGCAGCGTTGAACTGCTCTTTTAATAAGAGTGACTGACAGGTTTCTCATCAGGCCCTGAAGCCTGTTCTGAGTTAGACTGAGAGAACGCACGTACAACACAGTTCCATAACAACAACGCTCACAGAAACATGTTTTGACCTGTGATGGTGTAAAACCGCACCGTAGCAGAACCGTGGTTGGATAATTCACGTGTGTGTGTGTGTGTGTGCGTTTGTGTGCATGCGAACGTCTGCACCGGCTGCTGGAACTAAGCGGGGCTCTTAATCACGGCTGTAACGGGCAACATTAGCGGCAGCAGGCTAATGATGAAAACCTGAGTCTCCATGCAAACCCTGACCTCCTTTTCTGCTGCGATGCACAAAAAGCTGTAGCTCCATAACCTATACACTCACGTGTTCACTCACATCAACACGTTTTGGCAAGAAATACTGCAGAACATGGCTGAAATGTGTGTATGCACACACCTTCAAACACATGGCTGGGTTCTGAGCCCATGTTCGTGAGCAGCCTTATCGCTGTGTGTGAAATACAGCCAGTTCTCCAATTTACACTAGAACACTTAGATTAACTTGAAAGTTGTGCGGTTCGGGAAAAAAAATTATCTTTAACTTCACCAGAGGAAGAAAGAAAAAGAAAGACGAAGTAGTAAATGATAGAGCAGGATGAGAAGAGAAAGATAAATGGACACGTAACTATTAAATGAAATGTAAATGAGAGCGAAAAGAGAGAAAAGACCATCAGAACATGAGACAGATGGCTAAAAAAAAGACGTCAACGACAGCAGAGAGTGAGTAGTTATGAACCAGTGTAAAGTTTTGATGAAGGACAAACTAATGTCAGGGACTGGGGCGGTTCGGGCTTCCTGCTCCCCGGCTACCACATGTGATGCCGCCTGTCACTCACACTCTATCGCCATGACAATCATCATAATGCCGATGCCTGGGGGCGGGGACAAGCCTGTCCTTGTAACAAACAAAACCCCTCCGTGGTCTGACGCCAGCAACCGCCGAGACGATGTCTCACACACACACACACACACACACACACACACACACACACACACACACACACACACACACACACACACACACACACCACATGGTGAGACGCTACACAAATAGCTCTCAACTCCTAAAATTTTCATCTTAAAGGAGTCATATCATGCTTTTCATTCTAAAAAATATTAGACTTTAATGTCTCAGTAAGGTCTCTGTAAATTTTCAACCCATAAAACCCTTTAGATCGTCCACACTGCCCCTGTCAATGTGTGGTTTTCACTCCCCATCAGCAAACGCTGTGTTTTCTGGGCGTGTCGCAAGCGAAGCTGCTCACCACACCTCTGTGCGGAAGCGCATACCTTTTTTGTTGTTGTTTTTTTTTTTAAATTGGCTCCATGGATACGAGCCACCGCACGGTTACGATACAATAGGTGGCAGTAGTGCGACATTGAGAATACAATCCACCGCCATCGTCCACAGAAGAAGACCCACTACAGAACTGCACGACGTTAGCCAGCCAGCTAGTTCGTAGCGTAGTAGAACCATACGTCTACGATCCCGAATCTGACCCTGAAGCTGAAGAGGAGGCTGTTGAAGTCACCACATTTCGGCTGATGCAAGATGTGTCTCATTGGTAATGTCGCATTTACTTCAATTTAATTGATTTATGCAAAGCGACTAGCGGTTGCTAATGCGTATGCTAAATGGCGTGTGCAGCTTCAATATTCACAACACGACTTACCTGGAAAACTCTCGTTAATAGAAAACACTACTTTAGCTTACATTATACAAATAAATAAGTTTGAGAGCATAGCTGAAATAATATAAATACATTTTACATTTACACATTTCACTGTTTTTGTCTTACTTGTGCTGCTGCTCTGACAATTTTATTTAAAAAATGTGCATTAATATTTAGAGCAATCACTGCATGACCTACCTGGGAACAAAAAGCATTGGTTCAAATTATATATTGACCTAACGTATTTTTACTGCTTTTAAATATGTTTTTTGTCATTCATGATAAATTTGACAGTAATATGTCTCTGTATCTAAAGTTGTTACAGGTATCTAGTCTACAGAGGCTAGTGAGCTGGTGCTGAGGATTCCTGGGGTGAAGAATCTGAGTTGCCATCTCTTCATGCTTGGGTTGTAGATGAAGGCAGTTTCCTGATGGATAAAACACTAAAACACTCATAGTATGATTCATGTAGACCACCTGTAGAATAACTCCTTTACCATTTGAGTAAAAATGTGTTTTTTGTGAGTGCAACACTCATTAAGAATTTTTTTAACTTTATTTATATATAATTTATATGCGTTTTATTTATGGCCGCTTCAACTTTATAGCTTAACATATTAGAAAGAGAAAAACATGTAATTTCAATACTATGATTTCCCAAATAAAAGTGTTTTCCCTTCAGAAACAGAGTTCAGTGAAATACATAATAGTTAAAGCCAACTTTATTGTAAACCAAAAAAATACACCACTACTCCAAAGCTAGAACAAACTGTTACCTTCACACTCCAATGTGCAATGTATAGGTTACTGAGTTAATTAAGAAGTCTGGGGGTTTGAGGACGAAGGAGAAGCTTTTGCAGGGCCTTGCAGACGAAATGCATGAAAGTAGGGTAAACAGGGAGATGTGGTGATCCTTGTTCTCATCACTATTTGGAAGACTGAGCGGAAGCAGTCCTCTACCAGATGGAAGCTGTGGCTGTCCTCACCATCACCTCATCAAAACAAAAAGGTACTGCAATCAGAATTGTAGATTAGTGAAATGTTCATTATTATGTAGGTCAAAACCTTCTCTAATGTAAGAACACACAATTCCAGACAAAAAATTAAACCAAACAAGAGGACAGGCCTGTCTGTGCTAAAACAACAGATAAACACTTGTTACAATTCAAATATAAAATCTAAACAGTATATACCAATTAAAATCTTCTATTACCTATCTTACTGTTGGTACATACAAACTTACATACCTTTACTCCTGAGCTGGGCAGCAGATGTCTGTGTACCAACAGTCTGCAGTGATTTCTCTGTTTGACAGCCTCCTTGCATGTGGGCAACTGGGATTTGCCCTCCTACAGTATAGAAAAGACTGTTACATTTACTGTAAATTGTATTGGTCCTACAAATATAATGGCTATGGTACAAGCTATCGGTAACTGACCAGATAAGCAGCAGGTATTGTAGAGATGTGACTAATTAGCAACTAAGCTTGAAACACAACACAGTAATCATTCCAACTAATCATGTTAGAATTTGATAGAACAATGACATAACCCCAAATCACAAGTTGATTTAGGCTGTGATACAGGACGGGGTAATAACAAACACAACCGCGTTCTTCTGCAGGTTCTTTTTGTAGCGATCGACCAGCTGTAGCTCTAAAGTGCAAAGGCCTAAAGGCATGCTAACGGCTAACGCAACACACAAACAGGAGCGGCAGCACGTCAACAGGACAAAAGCTCGATCCACCGCTTCCTGCCTGTCACCGATCGAAGGCCCATCGCTATTAGCTGTTCCCCACACAGGTGTGTGGTTGCGCCAACTCAGAGTAGCACATTTGAAAGGGACAAAGGCTCGGTTGACTCACTGTAGCCGTTAGCGACGCTAGCGATTAGCTTGTCTCACATGTGGGTTACTGCATTTTAAACAGACCCAACTATCATATTTAGATATCACAAGTATCAAGCACAAACTTACTACAGCGAGCTAGATCCACCGCTTCCTGCCTGTCGCCGCTGGAAGGGCGATAACGATCAGCTGTTCCCCGCAGGTGTATGCGATTACAGAAAAAGGACAGACGCTAGACCCACCGCTCCCTGCCTGTAGCCGCTCGATGCCGATAGTCATTAGCTTTTCTCCACACAGGTGTGTGGCTGCACGAGCCCACATGAGCACATTTGAAGGGGACAAAGGCTCGGTCGAATGGCTGTAGCCGTTAGCATAGCTAGCTAGTAACTTGACTCACACATAGGTTACTACATTTTAAACGGACAAACTAACATTTTAAAACATTATAAATATCAAGCATGTACTTACTTCAGTGAGTGGATGACGGACTTTAGGAATAGATCCTTTTTTTCCAACAGGAGCCGTTAAACAAATCCAGCATTGTACGGACCCTCGTTTGAAATGCACATACGTATAAATGCTGAGGCAGTGTTTCTGGCACCGGTCCGTTAAAAATAAAAGTGACCCACAAATCCTCACTTGTTGATCCCTTGGTAAAGTGAATAGACTTTGGTGTTGGTTAGAACACCCAAGAACCGAACTATTTCTATGGGAGGACTTGGGCGCTGCCGTGCTGGTCTGTTCACGGTGAGTGAGAGGGGGGAAATGGCGGAAGTCCAGTTTTGGTTCGGGATCATTGTGGGGGTGGTGGTTCAGGATTTGCAAGGAGAACTTTCAACCAGTATGACGAAACCTGGGGAACGGCCTCAGAGTAGGTCGTGGCTGTTTTCATTGGATGAGAAAATTTACGTTTTCAAAATGTGAAAAAAGCAGGAAATGCATTTCTACCGTGCTCAGTGTGTGTATATGTGACCCATAGAGTCATAGGGACGCTCCAAAATGTCTAAAATGTGGATTTTGCATGATATGGGCCCTTTAAATAAAGATGAAAGCTCCATTTTCCAGTCGTGGTGATGTGAAGTGAAGTGTTACTGTCACTGTGTCTCAAACCCACTGCATGTTTTGTCAAACATGCTTATTTTATACCTAGAATCATGTCAATGTCTGTGCATCTGGATCAAACGTATTCATTGTATACATTCTAACTGGTCCTGTTAGTAGTGTGTGTGTGTGTGTGTGTGTGTGTGTGTGTGTGTTAGCCAGAGGGTTGGGAGCAGGGACTTGTCAGGATGAGGAGGAGATGGCGAACTGGATGGTGATGCCAGCCATGTGTGACAGCTCCTTCACACACATACGCAAACACTCACACACATGCTGTAGCCGCCCCAAACCTGCCCCGGCCCGCGCTCCAGAGCTGTGAAAGCTGGGATGTAGAGACGAAAACGAGACTGGTGGAACCTCCCTCCCCTTCACTGGAGGCTGCTCGGTGCGCGTGTGTGCATTTGTGTGAAAGGTGGTGGGTTGGTGGCCTGGCCTGGGCGGGTGGGGGCTCCAAGTGTCACATCAATTTGTGGCTGTGCTGCTCTGAAAGAGGCTAACCCCACTGCCACTTAGGCTTAGAACGCCAGTGAACGGCACGCTGGCAGACAGGGCACATCCATGCACAGACCTGTGAGCTTGCATGGCTGTAACGGTTCCATAGCAGTAGAATATGAAGATGTTGCACATGACATGCTTTGAATTGTTGAGAAATGTTGAATGTGGGGCTGAAATAAAATGTGTCACTGCAGCCAGACTCCATAAATCTTACTGTTAATTTATTCTCCATCTATTGAAGTGTTTGCTCCTTGATGCCTCTGAGCCAGGAGCACAAACAGCAGGAGTTGCTGGTTCGAAACCTCGTCGTATGACCCGTTCAGGGCCTCAGACCACTTTAACCACTTGTGTCCATTAACAGGCTCCACATATCATTTTGCTCCCTGGGGACCAGGTGTGCTCTAACCAACCATTTACCCTCTCCCACTCTCATTGCTCCCTCTCTGTGTCATGATGTTACTCAATGAGAGACGACAGCAGTGAAAAAATATGAGATTGATTTATTTGCTTCAGTGTTCTTTGGGATGGAGCCCTCTCCCGAATCCCTGCCTCTCTTTCTCTGCAAACTGAAACCAATTAGCGAGCAGAGCACTTGTAGCGGGGAATGTAGGGCAAGCGAGGAGTAATAAAAAAGTATTGACTTTTCTGTGACTGTACGTGGCGTGAAAGGGGTGCCGCGGCCTTGTCCGACATGAAAGGAGCTCCATTAATTTCACTTATTTCACCCAGGACCCTGTCAGGAGGCCCTAATGTGCACTTCTCACATGCAGGCAGTCAGACACAGCGCAATGCAGCTCCAACCTGGTTACCAAATGAGTTTACATTATATATCAGGGAAGGCAGACGGCGGGTGGCGGGGTGGGGGGCCAGAGTAAATTCTTATTCCCTGGTTGAGACACAGAGCGAGTCCTTTCATACGTGGCTGATTTTGCACCAAGTATCACCTCTTCATCCTCCTCCTGTCTTTCTTTCTTTCTTTCTTTCTTTCTTTCTTTCTTTCTTTCTTTCTTTCTTTCTTTCTTTCTTTCTTTCTTTCTTTCTTTCTTTCTTTCTTTCTTTCTTTCTTTCTTTCTTTCTTACTTTCTTACTTTTTTCTTTCCTGTATTAGAGGAACCCAACCTCAGTACATTACTACCCCAGCATCCAGAGATTTCAGGTGCAGAGATGTTACAGGCCTGTTGTAGAACATTGAAGGGTTCAAGAAAAAAGCAGCCTGTCTTTATCTGTTTGAAGCTTTGTAGTCGCACATGGAACAAATACCAGCGTCCTGCTGCTTGGCTGTCATATGCACCATTCAGAACCAAATCCAGTTCCAGTCCTGATACAGAGATGGGTACAAAGCAGATCTAACACCTGAGACCCTGGACATGGTTCTGAAGAAGTGGGCACTACACAAACAGTCGACACTGGTTGAGCATGCCTTCCATGACCTGTGTGTCAAGTCATGGAATGTAATTCCTGCTCTCTGTGAAAAGTCTGGTCTGTTAAACATCAGATTCATCGATCGATTAAGCTCATCTATCTTTCTTCAAGGTAGCAGTGTTGGAGTGAGCCCACTGCCACCAGGTACATCCCATTTACCTGGAGTTTTGTGCATGTCTGTGTTTGCTTGTTTGCATCTGTATGCTGGTATTTGTGTGCACGCAGACACACCATGACTGTGTGTGTGAGAGAGAGAGAGAGACAGGAGTGTGAGAGGCTATCTGCAGACAGAAACTAATCAGTGTGTGTGAGATAAGAAAGCAGCCTTTATGGTGTATGGTAATCAGCATCCCCTCGCCCTGCCACCGCCATGCATAATCACCACGACTTATTCACATGATTGATGAAATATGCGTCTGTGAAATCCGAGCTGCTTTTGTTATCATCCTGTTTTCCCCTCTACCCCCTCTCTTCCCTTTTCTCTCAGTCTCTTCTTGTCTTGTTCAACCTCTCTGTCTGCGTACGCGTCTCTGTCCTGCTCTGCAGTGGCCAAAGATGTTTGGATCCATGTACAAACAAGAAATTACGCACTCAGCATGGGGTCTTACATACACGCAAACATTGACTCGCCTTGTGCTTTTCCCTCTTAAGGTAGGAATACGATGGATGCTTGATGGAAACAGAAACGATAAGAATAAGAGAGCGCTACAACATGAAGACATTAATTGTTCTGTCCTGCAGAGAAAAGTCTTGGCTGGATTAGAAGAGGATGAAAGGAAAGTGATAGAGTGATAGATATAATTAGATAGATGCTTCAGAGAACTCTCGTCATTGACACTCAATCGCGTTAATCAGGAAATGAATGCAGAATCACAACTAATGCAACAAATAGAAAAAGGAGGAATAAGCTCCAGTTGGCAGTGACTGGTCGCTGTTGCAAAAAGACACACACCCAGGACACAACCTGTTTCCAGTTGCAGCTTCTAGTAAAGTACACCGCTCCCTTTAAGTCATCCAGTGAGCTGGGACATAAGAGGAAAAGCTCAGGATGAGGGTTGAGACTAGGACTTTGATTTGAGTTGATGGCAGGTTCTAAGGGAGGGTGGGGGCTGAGTCGCAGGCTAAGATTAAGATTGGGGCTGGGGATGGTGAATTAAGGCCCCCAGCCTCGGGGCGCTATTACACATCTATAATGAGAAATGTGGAGGGGGGGCTGCCTTTGCACCTCGGCACGCTTTAGATTAAATATGCACAATTCCCATGCAAAATGGAGCGGGAGCAGCCAGGACCAGGCAGGACCAGCGGTGCTGTCTAATCCCCTCTGCTGGAGTTGTTTCAGCCAGGGTTAACAGGCTCATCAGTCAACACAAGCTGCTTAGCACAGGACATCAAGGCCATTTGCAGGTTTAAGTGTTTGTGATTGCTTCCCTTTCCAGATTCCTCTGCCACCCCCACCTCCTTCCACCGCTCTGGTGCTCCCTGCGCTGGCTAGGACTATAAGACACACACACAGCATCTGATGGCAAAGGTAGAGATGCGCACACACACACACAGGCCAGGTTCTCACACAGTGGCACATGATCATAAAGTGCTATCCTCCTATAGCTTTTTCTAGTAGCTAAGTACAAGTCCACGTGTTCTCTCTCTCCTGTAGCCATTGTTCCTGTGTAACAGTAGCTTCATCACATCCATTTGCATTTAACAGCCAGTTTTGACTTCTATCACCAGCTCCGCCAGATGAGAGGGTTGTCATGTTCGTTGAGTAGCGTGGGCTTGGTGTGTTATGGTTGGCAGGAAGTGGAGATGGGGAGTTCCGCTAAGCACTGTAGATGAAGAGAGAGCAAACAAACAAGACGGGAAAGGAAAAGAAGGAGCGATGGCAGGAGATGGAGGTGGGAAGTGATTTTACCACAATACATACAGTATGGTTCAGTGGAGCATAGCCGGGCAGGGACAGGCAGACCATTAAGCACACACATCCTTATCCTGCTTGTCTGACTGTTTCCTCCTATGTCCAAGTTCACATGAAGGGAAACTCCAGCCTCTAAATATCACTTCACTTTGAATAAGGGATGACAGAGCACTTTATACAGTAGAATTGTTTGATCTTACTGTTTTGGAAAACTTATTCAGATGAAATGTCTTATAATATATAACATCACAATTTAAATGTTCTGCTTATTAAATCACCGAACCTTGTTGAGCTTTTTTATTTCATTGATTCTGTTCACACTTGGTGTAAAAAGACTCACCCTAACGTTTATCTACAACTACAACCTACTCAACCCTGAAGATGTGAATATTTGCAATGATAAATTGCCAGTTTATTTATTACTTTCAAACAGGAGGTTAACACAAATTCATACAATTAAGAGCAAAAATTGGCCTCAAGTGACCTGAGTTGATCTAGTCAAAGCAGCTTTGAACATAAATAATAAATTCTAATGTCATTCAATCTCTTAAGTCACATCGAAATATTATTGCTAATCATTTAATTGAACCTTTCCATTCATTTAATATCGCGCTGTGTGCACTCAGCCTCCATCGTTACTCTGTATGCAGTCCTCACTGTACAGAAATCCATCGTAATGGAAACGAAGTCTTGGGTTAATTGATAAATCTGAGGTCCTGAGTAAGAAGGAGTGTGGCAGGGGCGATGTTTTACAGCTGTGCAAATGAAGGGGCTGCAGAGTTTTACACACGCCATAAAATGGTTATGGAGAATTAGCGCTCTTCCTTTGTCACCGAAGCAACGTGGACACTAATGCAAGGGCGCGATAACAGTGGAAACATATACAGAACATGAACACACACAAGGTGAAGGTGTGTGGGTTCACAGCTTTACGCCCACAATACAATGATGAAGATACGGAGGCCAAACAGTAGGGAGGAGACTGGTGAGTGGAAAAGAGTGTTGTGTCGGCCTCTATACGAGCATATATACTGTACACAGAGATATGTACTGGTGCAGATCGGATGCCAGCCTCTGAAACTGCTGATAGGTGTCAGTCTAATGTGAAAGGAAGGAAATGCTCGGAGCGTCGACAGACACAGACGTGACCACTCATTGTAGTGTACAGTACTTGATTAGCACGTAGCCTCCTAATTAGCCATCCCATGGTTCCAGGCAGTACCTCTGGCGACAAGGGTAATAACACAACGACAGAATTAGCATGGGCACAGGACTTTTCTAAATCTACACTTTAGGGATTATAACCCTCACGAGTGATTTACCTTGGAATGAACATTACATTACGTTCCTAAGAGCTAATGGCAAACTACAGTGTTAACTACAGCCTCAGACAGCATATAGGACAGTGGTGGACTCTAACCTTCCTGCTCAGAAAAGGTTGATAAGATGCAGTAAAATGAGAGGGTTTGAGTCCAGCCGTGTGCATGCTTCCCAAAAAAGTCTCTCTAAATGCTTCTAGCTTGCGCCCACTAAACGAAGATGGGCAGGTTAATTGTCCGTAAGTGTGACTTGTTGTTTGTCTGTGTGTGTTGGCTCTGATGGACTTGGCCAGGGTGGCTTACTGACAAGTGGTGTTGGCTCCAGCATGAGGGAAAGCAGCTCTGATAATGAATGATGGATGGATGGCTAGGCGAAGTACGAGCAACCATGGATCCACAGTTAGTTCAGTGTTCTGCTTCCACTGGTACAGTAAGGGTTGGGCCGGGCTAAAAAGGCAGGAGGCTGCCTCCACGCTGCTGTGGACCGGCCTTCCACTGTTCCACCCCTCTTGGTGACTGCAGTGGTGAGAAATGGCACGTGTTTGCATGTCTTGGCAGTTTGATGAATTGTTTTACGGCGACACAGATGGCCAAGGTAAACAAAGGTGCAGGAGTCATAGGCTATTTCTAGGACTTGGTTTGGGCTGGGGATGTTGTGTACATACTGCCAAGAGCTGTGGACGAGAACAAGGAGAAACTGGGATATGGTAATGATGAAGCTTTAGGCTGTGTAGTGGAGCAAGGCTCGCAGTGACGATTACAAGCAGGGATAGGTAATGTGGCAGAGGCTGGGTGAGAGGGCTGTGGCTAGGGCTTGAAAATAATTAGGAACATGGCTGGATAACACAGCTAGATAATGTGGCTGGGGGGAGGCTGGCTGGGCACCGTATGAAGATGATGAGTACCATGGTTGAGCTGTCCACTCCATTGGCCTTGTGAGCTGTGACAAGAAGCTCTGCTGGCTGCTGCCGTAGCTAGAGGTGATGCCAACGATAGGACTAATGCACTAATTACCACTGAACCAGAGGAGAGAGAGAGAGAGAGAGAGAGCGAACGAGGTGGAGGGAGATACTGGACAATAGAGTGACAGATAAGGGAAATGTGAGGTCTGGATGAGCCCTGAGTGACAGCAGTATGACATGACTGGGATCAGAGCAGGCACCACTATCGGAAAATCTGGTTCAACAACAGGAGCAATATTAAAGAGCAGGAGGAGGTCAAGTCAAAGCAGCATGTCTGTGGTATTGAGCAACAACGGACAAAGGCTGGGCCATGTTGGTCTAAAAACATCACCTGCATAACATGGAGACACTAGTGTTCGTCCACTGAAGGTTATGCACAATAATCTATGTCATGGCCCAAGAAACACATGGCCAAATAAGGGTACTCTGACTATATAAAGGCTGTACTGAATATTAAAATATGTACTGGATAAAACACTATAATTTGACAACAGATATCATCAACACAAACAGCTGTAAAATCGTAATTTCTTTGTTGGCATGTATTTTATGTTTACAGTCTGTGTACAACAGAGGTTCAATTTTAATTGTAAGCCAAACTGTACCTCATGACTTGCATGACGGGCTGTTGTTTACTAGAGATGGCCAAACACAAAACGGTGCTTCTATTATTTTTGTGCTTGTCTAATCTACAGGGTAAAACCAGTGCTACTCCCCCAACCCACCGTGGACAGGAGACCACATTCACCCACCCACTCGCTGCCCGTACTTATTTATCCCCACTTCCTCGGGCCGTGTTAGTTCATTCCCCTGTCGCTGCTCTCTCCTTCTTCCCTTCCTCCTCTCTCTCTCTCTTGTTTCACTCCTCCTTTCCGGGCAATTGGGTCTGGGTGCCGGTTGTGGGGTGGTAAGAGGTTGGGGTGGAGCTGCTGGGAACTTTGTGTGTGTGTGTGTGTGTGTGTGTGTGTGTGTGTGTGTGTGTGTGTGTGTGTGCCTGCACTGGGAAGGGAGCTAATAAAGGACGGTGATCCATGAAAGGCCTTGAGCAAAGACACAGTCAATTACCTAATGCCTGGACCAGACCGCAGGGCCCACGCACACACAGTTTCTTTCTAACATGCTCTCACACACACACACACGCACCGAGCATACACCTCATTTACGTATACATGGAGAGGGGGCAGTGGAGGGCATAACTGGGAATTGTGTGTATGTGTGTGGGTGGTTGTGCATATGCGGGAAGGCAGTGATTTATTAAATTGCTGTCACTTTTGACAAATTTGTGCAACTCTAGTTGAAAGGTTTAGGCTGCGCCATGTCTGTGTTTCCTCTTCTCTAGGGGAGAATTACATGTTTCAGATCCAAACTTGGGCAGACCCAGGATAAACCCATGACTGTCCTCGCTCTGTACAGGCTGATGGCTGGTGTCCACCCTGCGCTGGCATGAGGACCTGGATTTAACATAGGTCTACAGTTGCTTGAATTTAATGTGTCATGGTGAAAACGGCTATAACAACTGTATAATTATATTAAATAACTATGCTAGCTGTGTTTTCCCTGTTTAAAATACGGTTTGCGCTCTGGTTAGTAATTAGTGTGTTGCTCATTTTCCACGTGTTTTTCAACCTACCTCCTCTTGGAGTTTGTGTATAATCTGCTATCTGAAGCTCTTGGCGTCGACCCAGGGAGTAAAAGCATCGCTGCTGTTGCTCAGCTGGTAGAGTGCATATCTTGTCCCTCTGCTTGGCAACAAACAACACACAGGTTCCACTTCAGGTTTAGTAAATAATCAAACAGTTACCAGGTTAAACATGAATCCAGAATGAATGAATGCAGGTACACATTAAACATAAACTCGAGATGCTTTTTTTTTTTTTTTTTTATGTGTGTTTATTTGTTTGGCTGCTGCGGCTGCAATGGAGGCTGCAGAAAAGTGTGTTTATGCTGTAATTCCAGACATGATTGTGCTGGAAAGAATAGTTCATGACACAGATCATAAACAGAAGATTAATATGTGGCTTTTAAGTGAAGACACACAAACAAGCATGGTTTGTAAAACCACACTCCTTGAAAAAAAAAAGGAGAGACGTCGCTGTGTGTGGCAGTGTGTTAATTTGCTTTTGACTGTGTTGACTGCCCACAATATAACATGACCGTACCTGCAATATTCAGTTTTATTCAATGCAGGTGCTTTGAATAAAACTAATTATCAATAACTTGTTCGAAGTTAAAAGCGTTAAGCTTGAATGCATACATAAGGGTATTTAAATATTTACTAGCTACAGTATACCTACCTAGTTTTACATTTGATAAATATACAATTTATGAGTTCATTACTTTTTAAAAGAAATTTAGAAGCACCTGTATCCCGGTATTGTCCCCAATGCGGAGTCTCACAGACTCGTGTTGTCGCAGACGACTCTGGGCTTCCTCCAGTTGTGCGTAACAGGCCTGCAGCCTCGACGTCAGGTCAGGACAATGCACACGCTGTTGCCACACTTCCCCAGGCTCTCTGAACACATCCTGAAATAAGCACAACAACCAGCAGACACCACTCAGATAATGATCACTCCATTTCTGTTTCAGGTCCCTGCCTTTTCTTTCTCTGATCCCTCTCCCTCAGGTAGAGGTGGCTTACTGTTAAAACCAGAGGCCAATCCACTTCATCTCTCCTCCTGTGACACAGACCGACAGAGATGCCGAGAGAGAGAGAGGGTGAGAGATGAAAATGATTTCAAGAGATAGAAAGGGAGAGTAAAATCAAGCATGTCATAATAAAAGTGAGGGATGCAGACAGGCAGGAGGATGAGGAAGTGAGAGAGGTGGAATAAAGAGAGGAAATGCACATCAGGCTGTATGTCCATTATGTTGTCTGATTAGCCTCAGACACACTTAATCAGACTTTATTTTCCCCCACTGTCAGTGAAGTCCTTTAGTGGTTTCTGTACCTCATTTAATGCAAGGTTTTTGAGTTCTGTTCATTTGTGGTTTATTTAATGTGGCCGTTAAAAAAATCCCATCATCAATGAAATATGATAAACACTTAAATAAAAACTTTTAATGTGCCTCACATCTAACTTTATCTTACCATACTAAATTAATAGTATGGTACGCAGAAATCATGGATGAGCTACGTCTGCAGCTAAACATTAAAATATGAACCAGTTTGATTCTTGTATTGTAACAAAGGACACTGACGCTGAAGGAGCATCGTTACTGCATGTTTTTTTTCCTGAACTGCTTGAAATACAGTAGTGTAAGTTTAATAAGTTCATGGAAGTAACTTGCACATCTTTAACATGATTCAGATTTTGGAGACCAGTCCAGTCAGTTAAATTTGAAGCAGCTGTGTGTCATTTTATTTTCTACACTGACTGTAGAGACGTGTGTTTCTAATGCCTGATCAAATATCAAACGTGCAAATACGAACAGAAGTTGCTTTCAGCAACTTCCTGTGCTGTTCCCTGCCCAACCTCATTTCTCCTCTTCATCCCCTGAGCATCATCATTCTTATCACACTGACTGATTTGCAATACAAGTCTAACAAAAAAGATATATTCTATTTGATGGTTACTAAAAGTAGAATAATACAAATTTATACAATTCTTACTGTACTGTAGAAATGGAGTAGAGGAATAAAAAGTTGGGCTTTTGCTTTTTGCAATGGGAAATTTCCAATTTTTTTTGTAAAAAAACTTTAATATACAATATATACTGTAATAAACTCAAGACAGGATGTTTTTTTGCTCAACGTGTCCAATGAAGAAGCGTAAGAACGTAATGCTGTACTGTACAACCCATGAACACTGTTCTGAGTAATGTGTAAACTTTGTGCAGATTAACTAAAACGTTGTTGCTTTGTTTAAGGTGACCTTCAGTTGTTGTTTGGTGTTAAAACGGAGGGAGGACGAGGGGGGAGATAGAGAGAAAGAGAGACAGGGACCCTGTCCTTGTTCCTATCGCCATGGGATCAGTGGCCTGGCCTGACCACTTCCACAGCCGGCACCTCAACCTTATCCATCACCACTAGATAGTTATCACAGCAGGAAAGGAGGGTGTAGAGCTGAGTACAAAAGAAATAATGGGGGACTTCCTGCACTAATCACACACTAAACAGGGAAACAAAAACAGAGGTGTATAAATAAGGACAAAAATGTATTTATCTCCATGTGGGCACAAAGAGACTTCCCTGATATCGCTAATGAACCTCCAGCTGTGTGTGCGTGTTTGTGTGTCAAGTACAGCTAATAAAATGAGACAAATCCACGCCTCATTTCTGCTCACTTATGTTTTACATTATGAGAAAGTAATAATAGGAAAAGCACTTTGCCATAAAGAGCTACAGAGCGTAAATAACACAAATGGTGAAATGGCTTCTCATCAAATCAACATACATACACAGATACATGCACAGACACAATACACAGACGGAGCCTGGAAGACTGTGCTGAGGGTCAAATGTTTGGGTGCTCTCATCGAAACATGTTGTTTTCTAAATTTTATATTCCAACACTGATGGTAAGACGTCAGTGAACACAGATTACCTAGGTTATCAATATACAGTTTTCACATCACCTCTGCTCAGCTGAAAGCCAAAAGACCTTTCATCCTCTGCCCATCACTTACTGTACATTCTAACGTACCTTCACTCTGACACAGTCCAGTAAATTCTTGTGCACGCACAGTTTGAAAAGCCGCACTGAACTCGCATAGTCACACACGGCAGTTCTAAATGAAGCGGACACTAAAGGCTGAGTGGAGTGGCCCCCAAGAGAGCTGTCTACCGTGTTTTAATGATGTCATACTGCTTTAAAACAGTTTAAAGTTCTTCTCCAATCCCCTGCAGGACAAGCGGAGATGTTGAGGCTCTGAGTATCAGTTAATCTAATCTTTTTACCTCTCGCAATGGTCTCTTCCAATTCACAGCTCTTACAGTTGCCACTGGCCTATACCTGTTTGTCTGCTATTGCTCTGCTTCGACAGTTTTACCTGCTGTTTCCTGCTGGCGATGGGGGGTAGTTTAAGCTTGGAGGCGTTGGAGGTTCTGGTAGTTTTTATCCCTGGAGATCCTGGACTCCCAGGGAGACTGGGGGGTGCTTGGCCAGGCATTCCCAAAGCACAGGCCTCTTCCCTCGAGGCCAGTCTGGTGGGAGCCTGGTACTTGACCTGCTTCAGCAGTAGCTCCATCTCATGGGGGTCTGGCCTGAATGGAGAGTTAAAAATCCCTGGGCACTGAGAGAAAAACAGAAAACAGGGACAAATGTAAACATGTTTTTATAGAGACACTGGTATCCAGTATTGATGAGTAGGAAGTGATTGGATGTATGAGCTGACTGGATATGACACTACTGATATTATATCAGTTAAGGCATCCTTTATGTTTATGTACTAAAATCCTGTTTTTTTCTGTCATGGGAACCGTCAAATTATAGAAGTGCCACCTCCTGAGAAGGCTGCAAATTCAATGAATGAATGCTGTTTAGCTATCATTTGTTCATAGTTTTATTCAGGTTTGTACCTGCTTTTTTGGTCATCACCCTTCATATACTCCCTGCATCATCAAGACCTAAACCTACTGTTGTTGCTCAACAGCACAAAAACATTTGTACACACATCAAACTTCGCCTCCACTCTGCTCAGTTGCTGTAGAGATTTGTTACAGACAGTCGCACTAATAATTATTCAAATCACAGTGATCCTTTTGCCTGTGTGTTAATTACTAGACCAAAGCTTTGAGTTGGAGGACTCTGTATCTACTCTATATGCTAATAGCACTGCCTGCTATTTAGGCCACTTTAAAAGACTGGGACAACGGAGAGAAAGGAGAGAGAAAGGGCATAAGTGGGCAATTGCTCCAAGTATATCGACCCAAACCTCACTCTTTTAAAATAACATATTATCAGACTGGTTAATTAGTAAATGCTTCATTATTAGACCATGAGTACTTCTGATGTAAATGTCAAGTGTTTTTGAATGAGTACAAAGTAATTAATTCAACAGTACTGAGCCTGATTTCCTAAACTATGAGCTGTAGACAGTGTTAAACAGCAGAGGATTTGAATAAGGCGACAGTGGAGCTAATGCACCATTTTTCTAGATGGGCAATGACTCAGTAGAAACACACAAACATGGAAACCTATAACAGCAAAACGTAATGGAGACTTGTAATAGCAACCAAACAACCATGAGCAGTTTATTTATATACAACACAATGATGTGGCTATGTAAACACATACAAATATAAAGGGACAGAAGACTGGGACACACACACACACACACACACACACACACACACACACACACACACACACGCAGCCTAAACCTACCAACCTACAGGAAAGAGCAATGATGTTGACCCCAGGAACACACCAGCTCTGTCTCTGTCAGGGGGACTTGGGGCCTTTTGGTAAGCTGTGTGTGTGTGCGTCTGTGTGTATTTGTGTGTGTGTGGGCTGGGGTCCGAGAAGTGAGAAAGGATGAACTGTGTGGGAGAGCCATCTATTCACTGCTGACAAGGTCAGCGCTACGAAGGGAAAGACTCCCCTGCCATATGCAGAGAAAGAGAGAGAGAGAGAGAGAGCTAGATGGACAGAGGGTGCAAAAACTTTTTTGTTTTCCTCTTTATGATTATTAGTTAACTAATAGACTTTATATAAAATAAAAAAAACACTATGATGCACATATAGTCCAAAGCATCTGGTGACTAAAACGTAAAGTACAGTATAAACTTTTTTTTTTACCAATTTTCTAGTAATCTGCTGTGTAAATGTGAGTGATTGTAATATTGTGGACACTGGATGGCTGCAGGAAGTACAGTACATTAGATGGTGAGGACGACTATGCTAGTCTTACATGCATGAAGGGGAGATAGGGCTGATGAGAGTGAGAGGAGTGGTGGTGCTGAATCAACAGTGACCAGTGTGCTTTGTCTTCATTATGATCCCAGTGGGGAGTCACAGAGATGCATGGATGCCACACACAAACAACCACACACATCCACACATCCACAGACACACACACCTGTGCCAGGGGAAGAACTAAAACACTCCACTCAGCACATCAGAAGCCCTAAGGACACTTCAAATTCTACTTCACTCAGCCCAACTGTGTTAGTGAAAGCAAGAACAAGAAGCCTTTCCTCTAGACAACGCTACATTACATCAAACTTCTATCATCAGCAGTGACACATGTTGTGGTGCTGATTTGTTGTATCTGTTTCTTTGTGCTCAGTATGGCACTAATTTGTTTCTGACTTTGTTTTGAATATTTGCCTATATTTGGGATTTTGAGGCATTTCTGTTTATGAAGACCAACCTGCTTTGTACTGAGGAGGTGGTGTAAGTGGTGAGCTTGCTTCACCTTGGCCCTCTGCTCTTTTACCATTTCCAGACTTTCTCTTGCTCTCTTCTGGAGTTCCTCAAGTTCACGCAGCTCCCTCCTACAGGACACACACACACACACACACACACACACACACACACACACACACACACACACACACACACACACACACACTGATTATTATACATTGATTATAAAAGTGTTTAAAATAAGTTTATTTCAGTTATTGCTTTGGTCATGTGTGTACATAAAAACATTCATAGTTTAAAACTGCTAAAATGGCTTCAGCACAAGTTTCTGTGTCTGCTGTGGGATAAACCGCCCATATCCATGTGTGTACGATTTAAATTTATACAATATACAAAGGTTTATTTCATGACGCATTGAGTGAAAGGAGATTTATAAATAAGCAACACTAAGTTTTAAAATAAAATAAAGTTTAGTTGGTTTACAATAAACAATTGGTGGACAAATTAATCCCTAACTCTTAAGCAATCATGTTTACAGCAAAAACTTGCAGTTCCATTTGTGCATACTGTACAGTACATTAGTTTGTTTTTGGAGCTCATATATCTGTAAAGTTTTCTTCAAGACGTCCTTCAAATGCTTAAGAAACTGGCTAACGATAAGAAGAAGACTGGGACAAACTTGTAAAGACAGAAAAGTTGTGGAATAAAAACAACAGAATGAGACTACTGCAGAAAAGAGAGAGAGAGCTTGACGCTACAAATGGGAGGATGATGGATATATTTCATCACTGCAGCCAGGACAGGTCCGTCTGTGACATCTGTTAAGCAAAGCGGGCTAAATGGGATGCATTAAAAGCCCATACACAGCAATTTCCTTCTGCAATCACACAGCCTTATTGTTACAAGGGGGTAATAACTTAAAAAGGGGCTTGGAAACAATTACTAACACACACATGCCATGGTAATGTGAAAACACACACACACACTAGGAGTAAAACCAATCTAATTCCACGAGAACAATACCAGTGAGAGTTTAGCCATAGCTCATCAGCAATCCTTCATCTCGTTTTCCTTCCCTATCCCTTCTTTCTTGTCTCTGTCCTCTCTACTGTTTCTTTTCACTTAACTCCTGCTTTAAATTACGAGCCTCCACTGTGGAATCAGAATATTCATAGCATGTCTGCAATAGGAGGTTAACGCATTCTGCGGCTGGTGACATTTAAAAGGAAATCACAACACCGTTCCCAATGCCTTTGCGTTTTCATTCCTTCCTCAGCACCAGATTAAATTACTAAATAAATGAAATATGCAGAGCACTGTGCCACTGTGTGAGAGCAAATCTAAATATGTCTGTGTATTTATGTAATACTAAGCACAGTAATTTAATACCATGTGTATTGACACATGCCTGTATGACTGTGAGTAAATATAGAGGTTGCTTGGCCTCTATTTGTCCACCTGGCTAACTTAATAATATGAAATATTAAGTTTCAGGTTACCGTGGGACAGTTGGACTCACAAACCAGTTGGGAGGTGTGTGTGTTTAAATGACATGTAGTTATTTTATGCATTAAACTTATGGCAGTGTTTTCAGGGTTCAGGACCTGTTTTCATATGTCTGTGTGTTTCTCAGCTGTCAGTATGATAATATCAGCGTGTGTGTGTATCAGGATCCTGCATGAGTGTGTATTGACGTTCGTGCTGCGTGTTCACACGGTTTAGCTTGTATGTGTGTTGACGTGTGTGTGTGTGTGTGTCATGCTGAATGGTGACCTTTGCTTCCCTGCCCCCAGCCCCAGTGTTATTAATTGCTGTGTAGTGGACAAAAGCCAAACAGATTTGTAACGGCTGAAGGCACCTCGATCTGTGTCGACCCAACCAGTCGCCACAACATACAACCCTCATTAGCCCTGTGCGGCACGTGCCCTTGTGTGTGTGTGTGTGTGTGTGTGTGTGTGTGTGTGTGTGTGTGTGTGTGTGTGTGTGTGTGTGTGTGTGTGTTTGTTTCTGTTTGTTTGACTGAGTGAGGAAAAAACAAAGAAACTACAAAAATGTGAAGATTAAAATCAAACCTTAGTGTATTTTGAATAAATAATTCTGTTGCTCATATCTTTATAATTAGTGTCTTTAAATAGTCTATGGATCCCAGACACCTGAAACAACAAATTATGTTACCTCATATCATATTGTCATGAAGGTCATAATTGTGTATTAAATATATCGTAAATGAAGTGTGATACAGAACATGTACATATTGTACAACTATGGAGTAGAGCTTTCTTTAAAGAGCTGCTGAACTGTTGGACAAGCTAATCAAACATATTTGAACTTTCAAATTACTGAAACCCTAACTGACATTTTCACCCTAGACTGCTAACTTATTTAAATGGATAATATAGTATTGCAAATCTTCTTCTTCTTTTTCAATTATTTACATCCTGGTTCACAGTGGGGCATCAAGAACTGATAGGATATCAGAGAGTGAGGCATTATGGGACAGCAGGCCATACCTGCGGTGACCCAGGCCAGCACCAGAGCAGCTAATTGGCCAGGTCTAAATTTTTAATGGAGCCTTGACCTGATTGGCTGTTTAATTGCTCCAATTAAATGATTCAATACTGTAGCTGGCGAAGCGGTGCAAGTCAGCCGCTCAATTCAGACAGTGACCAGTTCAATGTATTGAGCCTGCAACACCCTCATAACAAAGCACGTCCATTTAAGTGACTGACTGATTGATTAACTAATTCACTAAAGTAGTAAAACATGAGAGGCGTGGAAGCAAACAATGATCCCAGTGCTCAAAATGCCTAATGCTTTAAAAAAGAGAAAAGAAAACATTTCTCTGCTCTTTTCTTCATCGTATCACTTTTAAAAGTGATTTTCTAAAGAGGCAGGGAGCACACGACACACACACACACGCACGCACGCACGCGCGCGCGCGCGCGCGCACGCACGCACGCACGCACGCGCGCACGCACGCACGCACACACACACACACACACACACACACACACACACACACACACAGAATATACAAATCCAATCAGCCTGAAGGACTGAACTTGTCTCCACCCGAACTGGATCAGAAAGAAAAAGCAGCCAAAGAAAGACTGACGCATAGAAGCCGAGTGTGATCGTAAGGCAGGCGTGCAGGCCGGCCCACACTCTTCACCAGCGCAGCTGTCCTTTCATGAATGTCCTTGAGAGGGACACAAGAGAGGGAGGAATGGAGAGGGCTGGAATAAAAACAGACAGGGAAGAAGTAGAGAGGGTGTGAGACCGGGATAGCATGAGAACACAAGAATAAAAAAACTAGCGCTGCTCAGCCTAGCAACACCAAGTTCATAAATTCTCCCTGAGCTTCTCTCTGTTTTCTTTAGGATGTGTTAAAGGATTTGGCCGTGTTGTTGCCGCACGGCACAATTATTTATCTGATTATGGCAGTAATAATTACCCAGCTGTTTGTTGCAGATAGAGGAATAAGTCATGCAGTCAACAGGCCGTGTTGGTGGCAGCAGCGATGACACTAGCACATTTAGTAAATATGCAAAGCGAGCTTGCTCCGCTTTCCTAATTGCCCCCGTCGTCCCACTGCGTGCCCTTATTAAAGCCCAGTAACTTTAAGTGTCTCCCTGACAAAGTGATAAATTGTTGGGGTACCATGGAAAACTGTGGCAGAGTGGGGACTGCACCGGGGTCCTGACTTCATTAGGCTATGCAGAAGGAGAGGAAGGATGAATGAGGATGGACAATGAGGCACATTGAACCAGTGGCAGGAAAAGAAGGAGAGAAAGATACAGTGCAAAGCCGACTGAGAGAGAGGGAGAGTCAGCGTGAGGAAAGCAACACAAGCAGCACATTTGTTGGATCTAATGAAATGACACAGATGCTTTTATGTGCAGAAAAATGTCACAAGAGAGAAAGATTCTGAAAGAGTCAGAGAGAAAGAGGTTCAACAGTTTATGCAATACTCTGATTTCATTACCACACGCAGCCGATCAGCCCGCACGAAATGGGTATCATTAGTCCTCCTTTGAATAATTTATGCAGCAGGTTGGACGGACACACGGACTTGAGGGAGGGAGTGTGCCGGTGGATTAGAAAGTGGACCTTTGTGTGGCGAGTGATCAGGCGGCGTGCGATCTGAGGGCTCAGTGGCTAACACAGAAAGGATATTTTAAATAAATGCCGGCGCTGCGTTAATTGATCGTGACCCCTGGCAGCACTAAATAAACATGTGATTAACTGCAGAGAAAGTGACCTCGACACCCCAAACACTGTGGAGGAGGGGCTGTGTGTGCATGGAGCGGACAGGGATGTCCACATCCAGTCCCCACTAATCTGGATCCTTGTATCCTTATACATGTAACATGTAAATGAAATCAGATTATCAGATCTTTCTGAGGTGGCGTTATTAACATCTTGATTATCTAGGCAAAACTAAAAAATGCAAATATTACCGTTCCTAAGCTGTGTAATATTGTGTCTAAAGTATATTTTCACTAAAACTTTTGCAAATGCAGATTTTTAATACTTTATAGCTATGTGGTTAAGAGATTATGAGCATGATTTTATCTGCTCATTAATCACCTCATGGCATCAGAAGGTGAAGTTGTGCGTGTCTGCGTGCATCTGTGACAACACCATTATGGACTTTAACAGCCTGGTCCAGCCTACCTCTAAAAGTGTAAGGAGTGTGTAGGAAAGGTGAAACGCTGCTGGGGACCAGGGGGAGGGGGAGTCAGTGATCCAAGGAGCACTCTAACAAATTTACATTTAATTTTAGCAGAGGCCTAAAGATATTTTGTGGTAAAATATATTAGCAACATTAAAAATGTGACTATTAGCTAAACGTGATGGCTTTTTTTGTCAAAAATAAAAGATGGCGTATCTGTGGCAGTAAGCCCTGGAGCGCAGGATGTTTTATTAATGCACGAGCTGCGGTTCAAATAAGAGGCTAATTTTTAATTTCTTCACATCGTTCACTTCTCCCTTTTGGCCTCAAGCGTTCGGAAGACTTCTCCCCTCTCTCTCTCTCTCCTTTCCTGTCTGTCTTTTTGTCTCTCTCTCTTTTTCTTTCTTTCTTTCATTCCTTCACTTCTCCTTTTCTCTTTCATGCTGCCTGTTCTATTCCTGTAGGGCAGCAAATATCCAAGTACAGATCTTACAACACCTCTCTCTCTTTCTCAAGCACACATTGTAAAGTTATGTTTGGACCGGCTGTGTGATACTTATAATAAGTTTATCAGTGGACTTCCTGTCTGAACCCACAGCGGTCCCTCTGCAAATACGCTGCCACAAAATGTAAAAGGTAAATGCCAAGAAATAACAGCAGCACAGTGAGACTGAGGTAATAAGGACATGAGACACTGTAGTTAACAATTTTCTTTCCTTTCAATCAAGCTCTTACATAACTTGCTTTCTTGTCATTGAGTTACAGCAATTGTTGTATAGTGAGTCCCTGCACAGTACTGTCGTACTGTAATAAATAATAATATAAATATAAATAAATAAATAAGTATGGTATATTAATAATAAAACCACAGAACTGGATGGGAGCTGCTGTAATATAAATATAAAACGATAGAAGCAGCAGAGATTAATTTAGCTCTAATGATGTCAAACTCAGGGGTTCAGGTTTTTTTTCTTACCTGACAACTTCATTTTTCCTGTACAGTCCTTCCAGGTAACGCTTACGTGCATAGAAGTTATGAATATACTTCCTCACAAAGAAGCCTCTCCATCTGCGCTGGATCTGTGAGGCACGAAAGCAGGACAACATGGCTTATGTGCTAGTGTGAACTGCACCAGGTCATAATTTTGTTATGTGACCACCGTATTATTATGTCACAGGGACCAAATATTTTACTTTTCACTGTATTTTCATCATTCAAACAAATATTTTTTCTGTTACTTTATTAAACTTGCATAAATGATACATAACTAAACCAGTATGCTACATGTAAATGGCTGACGGCAGTTGAAGTGATCAAAATCCCACATGCAGCTTTCCTTTAGTAATGAAGAGATAGTTGAAGGTGGGACAGACAGCTGTCACAACTCTGTACGTTCAACTGTATCAGTCCACATTGATTGTGGAGGCTGCAGATTAGAAGCCACACACACCCCCACATATCAGTGGACCATTTTAAAGCGAGGGGGCGGATGTCCTTCAGACTAATTAGAAGATTAAAACTATGGCAGGTAAAAGAATAATCACACTATGAGGAGAAATAGAATGAGTGGAGGATGGGAAAACAACAAAGAACAAAATGAGAATTAGCATTGATCTGCCAGTCAATAGATAATTTTAAATAAAGTAATTGCCGCCTCACGAGTTCTTGCTGACCTTTGTTGACTAGTGAAATCGAAGCTGTTTGAATCTAATACAAATCTGAGGTGCAGCATGTAAACACTGGTTTCTATTATGGCCCTAATACATTATCCTCTGTTAGCAACCGAGCCATAATAAAGACAACAGGAGGGTAGAAGGAAAACAATCAACCTGATTGTCACAAGGGGATTCTGGGATGATTGTTTCTCTCTCTTTGCCTCTCTCTCTTTACTTATGTGCTGATTATCTAGCCTAGCTTATGTTCCATACACATTTATCTAGTTTTGGTTCACTTTGTTGATATTCTGTGTAGCACTAACAGTCCTACTAGAACTTCAACAGGTGGCATAATGAAAAAAATAGGGTTCCGGTTCAGCAACTACATTTAATTACGCTACCCTGTTATTAGTTTTTAAGTTGGACCGGTATGGGAAACAGTTTCACATGTCCGTTTAGAAGCAGTGGGTCGTGCACAGTAGAGCACTGACCAACTTCACTTCTGAGGCCAAAGCCTCTGTCTAGAACAGTAGTGTAGTTCCCTAATGTCAGGGGTTAAAATGGCATAGGACAGAACAAACAGTCATTGGTCTTTGTGGTATTTTGCCCCAGCAATATATCCATTTCATTATTATATTTTTCAATCAACATTAAAAATAATATAGTATTGGTTCCTAATGAAAACAGCTTTCCCCACCGCTAACTTCAGGAGGTTGTGATTGGCTCCACACAGATACAGCATACAGTAGGACAATCACTAGTGTTTGCTTGTTTGTAACCATAATTTATACTAAGTAGTAAGTAGTAATTAAACATGAATGTCAACATCTTACCAAATGATTAGAATGAAATTTAAACTAAATATGGTTCTGCTTCCAGGCCACTAATACTGGGACCTTTTATTCACAGCACACGCTGAGAAACAGAGGGTCCCCCCACCACGACACTCCATTTGCTAAAACAAGACACTGTGGTGATATTTACCCTGACCGCCATCTCCTCGTAGAAATTCATCTTCATGATAAAATATGCTGCCTGTGAACACAAAGGAAAAGATGGCGTTACATCTTGTCTCCCGACCCTCTGATCTGTCCACAGCAGGCGTCAAAGATAAAGAGCTCTTTATACATAATACATTGCACAGAGGCAGCAAAGACGGGGCCACTGTAAGAGGAAGGGAGGTGGAAACGGGGCAGAAACGGAAAGACGGTGAAATAAAATGGGAGACAAGAGGAACAAGAGAAAAAGTCAGCGGCATGGAGAGAGAGACAGAGAGAGAAAGTGGTTAGTGGGACTTTGTACCTGGGGGAGGACAGTGCTCTCTTAATACACCAATGCAGGCAAGGGCCAAGAAAATCTATGGTAGTCAAGCAGTGAGCTAATGGAGATGTATGACGGCCAAACACTCTCCTCTGGATTTCATAATCAATGACAGCACAGCCAGAGAGACTAACAAAAGGCCAGAGCATATTCAGCGGCGCCGCACGCGAAACGTCCCGCTCGACCACTGGGGGCACATTTCAGGAGCAAACTGGAGAAGCGTTCATGAAAGGAATTCATATCTCAACCTTTTTGTTTTATTAACAACAAGGAAGAGAGGCAGGAAGACAAAGACATGAAAGGAGGTTGTAAATTCAGCTTGATGTTTTGAGATGAGGCTCTGTGCGCATCAAATCACACATGATAAGGTCTGCAAGTGTGAGAGAGGAGCCGGCAGACAGGAGGGAAAGGAGGGAATCTCTGAGGACTAATTCAAAATAGTGCATTGTGGCAATTTTGAGTGATTTGAATTAGTGCTCGTCTGTTTCCAAATGAGACCAAACAGCCTCTTTTTAGCCCATATGTGTGTTGTGACACATCCTTCATCGTTTATTTCAACCCCCCACCCCCCAGCCCCCATTTCTTGAACGCCTCCCAAACGGCGGCTGGCAGTTATGCTTTAGCAAACAGTCAATTTATAGGCATGATAAATAGCTTGTTGTGATACGTTTACAAAACTCAATCCAGGGGAAAATTATACGTGAGAGCTCTGGGTATTGGATCCGGTATCAACAATCTGTTCAATTAAGAAGCAGTTGGAGGCAATATGCCGAAAACGGGGACTTGTTTTACTAAAGCACACACATACACACTCCTCGACTCTACTCTGTTCCCCTCCACATTCTTTCTATACGCATCCCAAGAGTTGCAATATAGATGGAATTCCTTATCGTACTGCATCGTATTTCCTAAGTGCTAATTTCCCAATATGTAATGAGTGAATTATATTTCTTAAGGTCAGACACAGGGACTTAGCAAAATAGCAATTGAATTCTAATGCATGCTATCATAACATAATCAATATATCTACAGCTCTTTCAGGCGCAGGCTTACCTTCACCATTTGTCTGAAACGTGCCCTTGCTGTGAAGCCCCGCCATATCTTCTGTATAATGATTGCCTTCTTGTGCAGATAGCTGTAATAAAGTCATATTGGGGAGAATTGGAAGGAAAGGATTTATTAGTGGAAATGAGTTACACGTATAATAGTACACTTAAATTGTGCAGTTCTTTATTTGAGAATTTCTTAGTTTGTAAATGAAGTATAAAACACCTAAATGCTTAAATGTCACAATATCACTTAAAATCACTACTGCTGTATGAAATCTATAATCATTCTATTTTATCTGTTATGTATTTCAAAATATAAAGACCTTTAATTAAACTATCATGGAAACACACGCTCACACAAAAACACACACACAAAACGTTTGTTCTCCTCCAGGCTTTTAGATCATGCGAGGAGTCTTTCACCCCCTTTAGTCCGTGCCACACATTTGTATTCATCTTCAAACATACTCTAAATGCAAGTCCACTGCGATTCTCCACCTCCAATGAGGCCATCAATTTCCAAAAGGCCATTTATATGCCCAGAAAATCAATGCTTATAGTGGGGATAGCACAACCCCAGAGTTGCACTTAGGCAGCTAAAATTGTTGCTAATTATCCACTTAACACATTGATCAATTAACTAAAGTAATCTGAATTAACCTACTGTCTGGAAGTTTGTCTGCTGACCCTGCAGAATGGCGCTGGGGTCACAGTACAGGAACAGGCACAGAGGTAGAGACGTTCATTTGTGTGTGTGAAAGGAGCACAGAGTGCAAGCCACATTTATTCCTCCAGGCCATTTGCAAAGCTCTAGAAGTGGGATAATTATGGGAGTGAGCTAGTATCAGGGTTTTCCTTGAAATTAACTCTTAAGAGTCCGGCCTGAGTGTTTTTCAACCCCTGAAGGAAAAAAAAAGCCAACTTCAAATTGGTGTATAAAATATTAAGGCCTGCGTTGTGTTTTTGCCTGTGGCAGTAGAAGGAGTACCACAAGTCTCTGTCTGTGGTTTACAGATTCAAATGAGGCCAAGACACACACACACACACGCACACACACACACACACACACACACACACACACACACACACACACACACACACACACACACACACCCCATACCTGAGGTAAGCTCGCACCTTGCAGCCTCGGAACCAGCTCTGGATCTGGGTGGCGGCCTGATGCTCCCTCCGTCTGTTCTCCTCCGCTTGGCTGAAATACAGTGTTTTACATCTACTCGCATTTAGCACGAATAACTCTAGTACTACAGCACCTGCTACTGTACCAGCGCTACCACCGGTGGACTTTGCACGTCATTAGTTGCGTTACTTCGTTACTGCAATGATATTACAGCTGACGTCATCAGATATTAATATTTAGTGTGACGATTACGCAACGGTTAACGCGCTACGATCTATAAAAACGTTAGCCGGTGTCGCTTGTTAGCTAGCTAGCAAACATTACGGCGGCTTTGCTTAGCGCGTCGTTAACGCTACGCATTTGACTCAACCGTTGGCAGCAGCCTCGACCCGGTTTACGTCAACGACACATGCCTGTTTCTGTTGAAATATTCCCTTTGAAATTCTTCAAGTGCACTTTGTATTACGTGCAGCTCCGTCATGTTGTTTTTCCGCGTCGGTTTACATGTTGTCATGACAACAGCGCCGGTTCCCAGGTTTCCTGAGACAAGTTCTCGTCCAGGAAAAACGACTTATTCTATTAGTTAAATAAGTGTTTGCGCCCCAGAATTGGTTTATTCAGGAGCAGTTACGTTTGTTAATATGTATAAGCATGTGTGCAACGTTTTATTATTATTACTGTATTCACTTTTAACTTAATTAATGAATTAGAAATACTTAAAAACTAAAACGGAGCCTCATAATTACTACAATAAAACGTGCACATAACAAAAGTATTTATTTTATTGTTTCATTATTATAAACAATCAAACAATCCCTTTTCTGTGTTGTAAATAATATAGAAATAATAAAAATATAAAGTACTGTAAATGAGATGGGACTTTTTAAAACTCTGTCTGCTCTCTGGATGCAGATTGTGGATCTCTGTATTGATCTGCCAGGTCCCTCACTTCTCGCTTCCGTTCATTTATTTCCCTCCTTTCCTGACGTTATCACCCTTCATCATACAGTTATCAGTTTATTCCCCTCCTCGCTCCCTGACGTCGTTGCTCCTCCACTCCTCTTCAACCACGCTCACCCGTCATCTCAGTGTGTGTGTGTGCGTGTGTGTGTGTGTGAGTGCATTTTTTGATCTGTACTGAGAAAGAGATCTGTCTGGCCAACGGTCATAGGAAGAGACTGTCTGTGTTATAGATTACTCCTTAGAGACAGGAAAATGACAAACAACAAATGTGTGTGTGTGTGTGTGTGTGTGTGTGTGTGTGTGTGTGCGTGTGTGTGTGTGTGTGTGTGACTCCAGCCTCTTTCATATCAGCGTCCTAACACGCTTGCTTCTCTGAGAGCCGGGCGGTGCTCATTGGACTTTTTTCCCGGCCTCTCTGTCTTTCGTGAGGCCAATTTGCCGTCTGAGGGCCAGCACGGCGGCGAGGAGCGGCAGGCAGTCATCCTAGAGTTATGGCTGGAGGGGCGAACTTGCTGTAGCTCAGCCCATCCATCCAGGGCGGCAGGAGGGCGGCCGCCCCGGTAATTACCGGAGAAATGTTGTTGTGACGAGACTGCGTGTGAGTGAGAGGGAGGACGAGACGGAGGGGTTTTTACCAACGCGTCGCTTCTGACGCGACTGTAAGGACGGCTGGAAGCCATTCGTCCTTGTGCGACGCTGATTAGGTGTCACCAGGAGAACATGTGGTTTACACGCCGTCCACCCTGTTCTGGACACGGCCAGAACAATAGGCCCGTCTCTCATCTCTCCCAGTCTCACTTTCCCTTTTTCTTCCCACATTCCTCCCCTCGTTCTCTCTCTCCTCGCCCGTCCCTCGTCCGCCCCAGCGTTTTTGCTGCTCAGTGGTCCAGTCTTCCCGGTCCCGCTCCCCCGCTCCCCGCTCCGCTCTGTCTCTCCGTACGGGGCTTGTCATTTAACATGCCTCCAGTCACCTCTCGCAGTCAGGGAGCTCATCCAGCCAGTCGTTCTCCTCGCCCATTGTTCCTAAATGAGGGCCATATGCGCCGGGGCCGGCTCCGGTGGCGAAGCGGCCGCGCCGCTGTCGCCTGCACGCGAGCGCTCGCGTCCGTCACACGTTACAGCGGACCGCACGCGCGTATGGATCATTACTGTGCGCGTCATGGTTTGAGCGATCGCGCGAGCGTGTGCCCGCGTGCACGTGCGCGTCCGCAGCCTCGGCGGGGTGCGGCGGGTGGAATGTGTGTTTCTCGGCAGGGCCAGTCCGGCCATTATTATTAAACATCTGTCCGCAGCACATTAATTCCCCCACTCTGGCGCATCCCTCTCTGCCCAGGGATCACTTAATTGAAATCCATAATGACTCTTTCTTCTCCTCTCTCCCACACTGAGCAAAGTGAAGCTCGGAGGCAGAGGGTTTGGACAGAAAGGAGGTTAACAGCCTTGAGTGCATTTCCTGACACTAAAATAAAAAATAGAAATATTGATGAAGGTTCTGGTGAGAACGAATTAGACAGAAGCCGAGCATGTGCCGTAGCTGTGTGTTATTTTGGTCCATGCTGCCTCAGAGCATCTGGAAACTAGAACAGCAACGACGCCGCTGTGTCCATGTCACAGGACTTTTCCTGCTGTAATCACTATATCCTAAGATTAATATTATTATTATCTAAATGTCTATTGTGCTAAGTAAATATTTATATTTACTAGGTGTCTGGATGAGTATCATCCATCAAAGTCATAATATTTAAATATTTTCTATGTACAAAATACATTTTAATATTAATTTAGGAACAAATAAAGACTTCCTCTCCGTTCAGTCATCTAAGGGTTAATTCATCACGGGTCTTTTTTCTCCTCTACACTCATATATTGTCATATACTCGTTCGTGTATTCATCTTTGTCACAGTAAGAAAATAAGGAGCAGCACTCGGCGACAGCCGGGAAGGCCTGAGGCTGGACCTGCTCCTCTTAGCACAACTATGCAAATTGCTCCCGAAGCCTGAGGTTGCTGTTACTTTTTACAGTGGCAATGCTTTTAAAGCAATTTGAAGCCATCTCTTCATTCCAACCCCCCCTCCCTCCCACCTTTCCTCATTCCCCATACTAATATCCTACTAATGGATAAAAACTATGATTGTGCCGGTAGAGGAGAAATATCATACCTTTATTAGCTCACCTAGACCCACAGAGAGGCAGAGGGAGAGCGAGAGAGAAGTAATGAATTGAGCATTGTGTAAAATAGTTTAATGCAGGGGTGGTTCATCATTATTTGTGGCGGATTGCGTTCAGACAGGGGTGATCCATTAGTGTGGTCGTTTCCATCTGTGTCTCAGTGTGTGTGTGTGTGTGTGTGTGTGTGTGTGTGTGTGTGTGTGTGTGTGTGTGTGTGTGTGTGTGTGTGTGTGTGTGTGTGTGTGTCAGCCAGAAGGACATTTGCTGCTGCCGGCCCCACTGTCACAATGAGAGATTCATCACCACACACAGGGGCTACAGTACACATGTGACATTATTGTTCCATCATTACTCCTCTCGTTCTTCTTCTCAACTATTTGTCATTTTGCTGTCTGTGTTGACGCGCACAAACAGATTCATGCGGTGGCATGTTTGTCAGTGTGCACAGTCACAAACTGGATTAAAAAAAATGTTGGCAAAATAGTCATTAAGTGAAATGATACAGTACCAAAACCTGCACAGTTCACCTGAAGTCATTCACGCACTACAATCACTGTTTACACGCTTATTACCTTTTGATAGAAATTAATACATAAATGAAACATACACCAGAATTAATTGACCTCCCACTCCAGTCTTTTCTGGTTTCTGGAAGCAATGACCAAGTCTAACAATATTAACTAAGGAAAGCTCAGAAATTTACATATAAAAAATGTAGACAACTTTAAAGTGCAGTGTTTTAAATATTGTCTGTATACATCGCACATTTAATAGAAAGGAGAAGAGAAAGAGAACAATAGAGGAAGAGCGCAAAGATAAGCAGACACATTTTTAGTTGCATGATTGCCACATCTGATGGTGATTCCTTTCCCCCCACATGCCCACATCCACAATCACGCTGTCCTTTCAAAATAAAACCCTCAGTAGTTTAAAGGAATGTAGATTTATTTTCTATGGCCTGGATATTGGAAAGGGAACATAAATCATCCCATGCATACTGTGATCATGGCAGGGAGTAGGCAAGCATCTGAGGCTCCTCCATCTCCTCCCTCTCTGTAGCACTTCACCACTTACACTTCACTTGTTCTTTTCATCTACCCACAGCCATTCACTAATACACTTGTCTCCCGCTCTTGTTCTGATTTGCGCCTGTCTTTTACTTGCTCTGTCTGGTTTACATTGCAGCTTTATCTTTGTCTTTGTGGGCTTTTTGTCTCTCTGCACACGACTGTGCTTACTTTTTAACTCTCCCTTTATCTCTCGCAGCAAATTCTTGCTTGATTTGTTTTAATCTATATATGCTTCAAACGTCTGGTCCATAAAGAACCGACACACATCAGAGTGATGGTCACTGCCCTGTAACTGTCACTGGCCTTACGTGAGTCTCTGAGTGTGTGTTTATGTTTTGAGGCCACACTGTTGCTTCTGTGTGTTTGTGCCTCAATGTCCAGCTCGTCTCAGCTCCTATACCTGGTCGACCATGAGAGACAGGCTGGAGAGGTGGCCAGACCTGTGTGTGTGTGTGTGTGTGTGTGTGTGTGTGTGTGTGTGTGTGTGTGTGTGTGTGTGTGTGTGTGTGTGTGTGTGTGTGTGTGCGTCCGCCCTCTGGCACGCTTCAGAGAGCTAATCATAACCACACTGCAGAGATTAATGGAGTCAAGAGCAATCAGCGCTGACACTCACATGCGTGCGCACACACGGGAGCATCCTGTGTAGTGGTTCTGGACCTTGTTTAGCTGTGGCAGTGACATGTGGAACGACTTAATGATTCTGAGTCTTTTCTACTTGTCTACATCTGTAGACAAGTAGAAAAGTACATATGTTGCCATTGTCAGATTTGCCTTGTGCTCAACCCCTTAGAATTCTTATTCGTGTGATATTTGTTATTGTTAGGTATAGTTACATGTATATGGGTATATATTATATATATATATATATATATATAGTTATTTTATATTCCAACCTATTCCCAGTGAAGCAGGTCTGGGGCCTGGTCAACACCAGAACCACAGACTGTAGCCCCCACACCAGGATCCCAGCCGTGTGACCCACCTCATATTATTGTTGAGACTGAGCCTGGGGCAGGTTGTAATGGTGACGGCTCGGCTGGCTGGGGGCACACCTGCCTTTGGGCCAGCAGGTTCCCCAGGCACACAATCGCCCCCCCGCCCAATTACACACTTTTTAGGGCTTGGCTACGAGTTGTGCCGTGGGGATTCCTGGACCACAGCCACCATCTGCAGATCCTGCTCCCAGTTGTCATCCAAAGTGATGGAATCACCATGTAGGTTACACAAAGCGCCTACTGGTTTAGCTGGACCACAATCCTTCCTGCTGGTATACTTCTCATCTCACACATCTACAGTAACATCAACCACAAACATACAGTACTGGGTGCTTGTTTCTGCACTGTGTGTAGTGGAGGTACTGGAGGTCACATGACGCTTGACTCCAGTCATGCTCCTGGGTGTGAAGTAACTACTGACCGCTCTATTACATGCATCAACACACTTGCATTTGTTGTCCACTATTCACATCCAAGCAACTTGGACTGGGTTCAGGCGTTTTGGCCTCTACTCCCACAGACAGATTGATTTCCTCACCACCTGATGATGGAAGCATGTGATCACAGTAGTGTTGTGTGTATGGGGCTTATTACAGTAGTAACCCATCTTCAAAAGTAAACACGTCTTTGTTGGTTTTTCAAATGTTTCCAAGATATTTCACTTTAATTCAATCAACACAAAAAGCATCGACTGACTGCAGGGCCTTATGCTCTACAGACCAGGGCCTCATTCATCACAGGATCAATCTGACTTTTAAATCAACAGGAATCAGACCTGGCCACAGGTGAGTAGCTCGACCAAATAGCCTTTCATTATGTGTACGTGTGTGCTGGCCTGTGGCTTTGGCTGTGGACCATAAGATTTAGATGGAGGGCAGGGCACGACTGAAGGTCCCATTATAGGCCACTGTGAAGTAGCCTATGCTTCGTGTGTGTGTGTGTGTGTGTGTGTGTGTGTGTGTGTGTGTGTGTGTGTGTGTGTGTGTGTGTGTGTGTGTGTGTGTGTGTGAACTTACTGCAAGCAAAGTCAAATAAGGAACAAAAGCACGGTTTCAATTGAACATTCTTCAGTTGAGACTTTCTGTAGATACACATACATAACGCTGCAGGAACCAGAAGTTGATGAATGTACAGTAGCAAGAGGTTTCAGACAACAGACCCTTGGATGCGACGGCTTTCACGTCCTGTAGCATTAATCATTAGTGTTGTTTGTGATAATAGATAGTTAAACAGATAAACCGGCAGAAGAAGCAGACAAAGGAGGAAACCCCTGAGCAGAGATAAGGCAGCTCAGATGTGGGCAAACAGAACATCATTTACAAGAAGCAGAGCGAGTGTGTAAACCTGATGATGATGGGCTTGTCTCTTCACATGTCAGAGGCAGCAGAAAAGGTCACTGAGCACTCGGGAAGTATGAGGCTTTTAGGGAGGAGGAAAACACTAAATAGTCCTAATCCCCCGTTTATTTGCCGCATGGATGGTTAAAAGCTACTCTCAGCCTCATAAAATTAAAACCAAGTGTGCACTGAACCGCGGAGGAGAGGCGCGGACATAAAAGAGTACCTGAGAAAAATACTTAGACGATGAGGCGAGAAAGGTGGCGGGCGCGGAGAGGGAGCGGGAGGAAGAGTGCAGCCAAGAAAGGGGAATTGAGAAGCGATGATGTGCGCCTCCAAAACATTCCTTAGCAGAATGAGCTGTCACTTGTACCTCCTTTGCTTGGCGATCTATGGTTCACACCGGCTGCCTTTGATTAATACATCCCACCTAAATCATCGAAAGTTCCCTTTTCCCTCTTCCCCATAAAATGCAATACACAACACAAATCAGCCCCTTAAACAGCGAAGCCGGATAACAATCGGAAAATAATGCATCTTACCTGAGCCATCCCGATAAATTGTTCCTTATAACACCCTCCCTTAAACCAAAATCAATTCATCCGCCTCCAATTTTTATTAAAATCCCCAGTAATAAATCTTCCCACCAATGTTTGTTCATCTGTTTTTTGATAAATTTATATCACTTTCAGTTCTGCTCCAGTGTCTCTCTTGCCTCCACAGCGTAAAATGGGAAAATCTATTTGGGGCCAATAGAATAGTTAAAGGGGTGTTATGGGTGCCTGTTCTTGTGCAGAAAGTGGGTGTCAGTGTGTGTGTGTGTGTGTGTGTGTGTGTGTGTGTGTGTGTGTGTGCGTGTGTGTGTGTGTGTGTGTGTGTGTGCGTGTGTGTGTGTGTGCGTGTGTGTGTGTGTGTGCGTGTGCGTGTGTTTATTTGTGTGTAAATGGAATCGATAAATGTGGCAGTGTGGTGAGTAGATAGCACCCTTCCCCTTGCCTTGCTGATTAACCCACAGCACTGAAAACCTGACAGCAATATAACAATATTAGAGGTGTGTGTGTGTGTGTGTGTGTGTGTGTGTGTGTGTGTGTGTGTGTGTGTGTGTGTGTGTGTGTGTGTGTGTGTGTGTGTGTGTGTGTGTGCAGTCCATTTGAAGCTGCCTTTGTCTTGGTACATCTGTATTTACAGGAACAGTATGAGTTATCTAGTTTATTGTGTCTAACTACAGTGTGATGGTTTGGGGGAGTTCATGCTGATCCAGTGTCAGCTAAAAGCCTCTTGTAGGTGTTCTGAAGTAAATTTTGGTGATGTTTTCAGGTGTTTGTCCTGAGAGACACTCCTACATCCACCAGAAGAAAGGATGGTCAGTGTTGTAACGACTGATCTTGGGGATCGGTTTATTTATCTTTTTTGTTTGATAGAGAAAAGTCTCCTGTTCTTAAAGTCGAGTGCACTGTAGCAGCCGTACCCCAAGCGACGTCCAGAGGAAGCAGATACTGGGCCGACGTTCAGTAATAAACGTCGGCCATTACTGGGCTACATTTTATTAGCAGGTGGTTCTAATGTTTTGATAATCCTCCCAACGTCAGCGTCCTTTCTGCCGCATGAAGGTCAGAACAACACAGCCTCCATTGTTTTCCTTTGTTATTATGGCCACAGCATAAAAGAGGGGCCTCTGAATATAATGCACACATAAGTGAACGTGGAGCAGAGTGGTCGTCTTTAGGACTTCAGGTTAGAGCAGCACGTTTGAGCTGCCTCCTCCTCTTCCTGAGTCCTGATCACAGTCACATGATGGACGGGCCCAGAACAATAGGAAAACGATAGAATATGCGTCATCGGCAGCATTGTCGCATTTGTTCGGGTGATCAATGAAGGCTCGGTAGAGAATGAGTCATTGCTGGCGAATGGAGAGACGCTCCGTGATTTATTCTAGGTGTTAAACAATAATTTGTTTGGATTGATTAGCGCTAATTAATTATGCTAATTGAACTGGATAAAAACAGCTGTCGAAAGTGCCCTACGACTCATCCCTGGGAGAAACGGCTCCTTTTAATCACTGAGGCCTCAGTTCAGCTAAAAATAACTGGGAGCACAGGTCACATGACTCAGCTTTGGACAACTGGCACAATGTTAAAGTAACAAGGACTTTACCTCTGACACGTTCCTACCTTTTTATTTAACCAAACTGCAACAATCACTAATGTGTTTTAATGAAATATTATATACAGTATATATATTTCATATATGTATGAATAACATAAAAGTGGTAGAAATTTCATAGTTTCCCATATGAAGTGCTAATATAAGTAGAATGGCCTGTTCTAAGGTCTAACGCGTTGTGCAGCATTCTGTTGAGTTGAGTGACGCTCTGAGCCGTCTGTGTGCAGCGTTTGATGACTGACTGTGGGTTCTGTGACGTCCGTGTGAGCGTCTGTTTGCTCGGACGCGGGAAGAAGCTGCACTGAGCCGCATGGATTTGCTGCTGAAGTTTGAACAGTTTTAAATTAAAATGTATTGCCCATTCTCGATGCATCGATCCCAGGCCCAGCTGTGTCAATACGCCGCCCCGGCTATTTTTCCAATAACTTATAAAGATCTGCCAGCCAGGCATAAATTCATTACATAGCTCTGAGTTTGGATTCTCTCTCTTTGTCCTCCGTCTCCATCCTTCCCTGCCTTTTCACCAGCATCCACTTGCTGCTCTCTCGTTTTCTGGGCTAACTTGTTTAGCAGGACAGGAACCGACGAGGCCAAATCCAAAGAGTCTTTTAAAATTCTGTCTATAATAATTTAGTTTTTTGTACATATTAATGATTAACAGAACAAATTGAGGTTATTGTAAACTTACATCATCCGCCTTCCCTTCTTTCGTGGCCCTCGTCCCACGGTCCCACACCTCTTACATCTATTTGCTCCTCTGATCCCTTCCTCTCCCTCTCCATCCCTCTTCTTCCTTTTCCCTTCTTCTCTCCTCCACTCTCCCAGCTCTCCTTTTCCATCGCTCTCCCTAATCTCCCTCCACCTCCTCTCATTGTCAATACCTATCTAATTCCACTTTAGCACCAGTAATTGGCTGATGGATAGAAGCTATGGATTGGCCTCTTCCTGATGACTGCATGACATTTTCCCCCTCCCCTACGGCTGGTAATACTAATAGAATTCCAAATCCGCGGCACCGGGATCCTGTCATGAGTAGGTCAACCGCTGTGTCAAGGTCCTATTGGAAAGCCAGCATCCAACATCTTAATTTAGACTTAGCTTTTTTTCTCTCCGTCTCCGATCCGTGTGTTTCCCTGCGTCTCTGTTGTGGTTCCCATTCATTTGAACTTTTTAATCCACTTTTTAGACCAGCTCTCAACAAGTTTTCCCATCCTGAGAGGAACTGTGAGACAAATGTTAATAACCCGTCAATAATAGCTATTAATTAGTAAGGTTTGACCAGTGCTGCTTGTTTTCTAATTGTTCCTGCTTTACACATGTTGCTGCGTTAATGAAATCATACAAAAGCGTGTGTTACTGTTGTAGTTGTTGTGACAGCTTGCGTTGGGTGACGAGAGGAGCAGCGTGGCTAAAGACGGAAATGAGCTGCAAAGTGTATCTGGATGCAG
Organism: Betta splendens; assembly: GCF_900634795.4. NCBI lineage: Eukaryota > Metazoa > Chordata > Actinopteri > Anabantiformes > Osphronemidae > Betta > Betta splendens. Next base: position 11,576,999 of record NC_040883.2, read on the forward strand.
TGAACACGTGTCACATTAGACACATTAGATCAGACGTCGCCTACGAAGAGTTTTATTGTGTGGAAAAATCCTCTAAAAACAAGAGGCTTCAGAAGTTGGAGCGCGCTGATAAATGTGATATTTCCGTGTTGTCTCCTTCGCCAGAAATCTCCAGGTCTGAAAAACAATGGACACAAACCCGGAAAGGAATAAATTACTCTGTCGTGGACTTTGTTTTCTTCGCAGAGATTAGAATATTGCACTTACGGTAGTGGAGAAATCACCGCCTCAGCCTCCAGCAGAATCCTGTTCATTTGCGCGCTGGGCATTTGAAGTGTTTGCCGTTTGATGCTTTGTTGTCTGTGTTTGGTTCCCCGCTGCCTTTGTTCCGGCGCGGTTCGGGTGCGTGGACGCGCGGGTGCCGCCGCTCATTTGAAGGCATGCGCACTTCTGGCAGCGCAGCTCATTTATATCTGTCTATAGACTTTGAATTGAATTTCTGATCAATGAAGAGGACGTCGCGTTCCACCTCTGTCTCTGTCTCCGTCTCGCTGGACTGTGAACTTCAGCAGCTGCCAACGTGCGCGGGGAGGTTTATTGGATTAAAAACCAATTTTTGCGTCTCTCGCGAGCAAACGTGCCGTAGCAGGTGTGTGCAGGTGCGTGTGTTCCAGTGATGGACTGTGGAAAGGAGCTGGGCTAAATCAGGTTGTCATGCTAATTCAGCGCACTGGCTGCATAATGCAATGCAGCGGGGAGGTGCACTGAACTTGACCCTGTTAAGCCTGACCTTGGACGACCTCTCTCTCTCTCTCTCTCTCTCTCTCTCTCACATATGTGGGTGCGCGGGTCAGCAAATTAAGTCAATAAATCTGCTTTGTGTGTTTCAGGCTTCTGGCGCCGCAGCGAGGCCTGTGATGCAAACAAGATGTAGAAAATGGGGCGTAACAGCGTCAGAATATTACCGTGTGTTGCTTTGAGCTGCTGCGGCCTCTTAAGTGTCTTAACAGACGTTTAGCGCCTCGCTTCTAAACGCCGGGCAGTGGAGCAGCGTTTTCCCAACGCCGGCTTCACTTTGATGAACGCTCGGCTGCTTTTGTTGACTTGGCATTTTGTTTTGCATGTCTTCATCCACGGCACCGGCTGACGTGTTAAACCAAGCACAGTGGGGGAACTTACTGTGTTAATGTGCATGAAGAAAACACACTTAATGCAGGTTCACAAGGTGCTAAAATCTTACTTTGGCCTTTTGTAGTCTTAATTTCGACTAACAAACGTTTTCTCTCTGACCTTCCACTATGTGACTGTAAATAACAGGTTGACCCTGATTCACAAACACACGTTCCTGCCTCCTTCCTGTGTGAAACAGAAATGAGTCCAAAACAAATTAAACAATGAATAAGTTAAAAAAAAAAACAATAAAACCTCAAAACTAGGCAAGCAGCAAATGTCTGGACTCAGCCATTCACCTGAAGTCAAGAGTAACGCTCCTTTATTGTGGCGGGTGTGGGGAGGGGGGGCTCACGTCCGCGTGCGATGTCCCTTTAAATTATTCAAACCCCAATCAGGTGTCTTTTTCTCCTCCGATCTAAGATGGGTATCAGAGGTCGTTGCTTCTTCCTTCCAGGGTCACCTTTCCCACACACACACCTTCCGTCCCTCTCGCTAATGTTGTAAAGTGTAGGACATGGGCGCGATCACATGCTTGTACATATGCACACGCACGGACACGCAGCTCGGCTCCGGTGTGTGTGTGTGTGTGTGTGTGTGTGTGTGTGTGTGTGTGTGGGGCATTGTTCAGTCCCGTCCTGTGTTTCCATGTATTTGAATACCTCCTGACCTTCTCACAGGATGTGAAGCATTATTGCTCTCCATGCAGCCTGCTTTGGTGTGATCCCAACAATAGGGGACGAACAGGCGGACGGGGACGGCCCAACACTGTCCCGTCCCCTTAACTGAATTATTCCTTTACATGATAATGAAAATAAACTGTTGTGAGAAGCTTCATCTGTAACTTTTCAGCTTCCCGGTCGTCCACACAGACGAGCTACAGTGCAGTACGTGTGCCTGAGCTGCTGCTCACCGCTGGGGGCTTGTTGTCAGAGCTTCTCTCGACTGGCCAATTAATTATGATGGCCTACTTATGATGTGTAATGGGATGATTTATTAGTAAACACACAAACAGAGCGGGGACGCAGACAGTCAGGTAGCGGCTCTGCATTCTGCGGTGTGGGATCGTTTACTGGGGCAAGATCACAAAGCACCGCTGGCTGTGTCCTACCGGAATCAGCGGCGATCGCTTTCTCCTGAATGTCGCCTTTGCAGCCTGGACCCGATCCACAGGTTGTTGTCTTATTCTACACAGAGTGCAGGTCTGACAGTGATGGCCATAAGGAACGACCTGCTTCCAGAAACCAGCTCATTTGAAGGAATCAGGTTACACGTATGAACAGTACAGAGCTGAATATTTTACAACCAGCTCCTCCTCCTGTAAAACCGATGGCTCTGCGTCGGGGGGAGCCAGCTTTATGCGGACGCTGCTCAGGCGTCAGTCAAACAGGGTCTGGGTTGACTCCTGTACTAACTGCTGAGAGCTGCCTTCAGCTTTCTAGACGGTCCAACCTGCAGCAGCTCGTCTGAAGGCTCTGACTCTAACCCGTGGTCCAGTCAGCAGGGCGCCTCTGCCTGCGGAGCCTCAGTCAGCAGCTCCTCACTACACCACCACCCTGACTGGGGTTGGTTTGGACCTTCCTGAGGAAGGCGGTTCAGCTCGTCTGCAGCATCAGTGTCCTGTAGGTGCAGCAGCTCTGTCCTGGTAGCGAGGACGGCTATTTGTTTCCTAGGCTTCGCTGTCTGACTAGCTGGGTGGTGTCCTATTTCTGGGTAACACACACACACACACACACACACACCCACACACACACACACACACACACACACACACACACACACACACACACCCCTGCTCCGTATGTTGTGGGACATAATTTATGACGGCTCTGTAACATACAGACTTTTCATCACTCAATGGCAACAAACTCTCTCCACTCAGCGCTGCAGCGTCTCGTGTCTCACATCTCTCTCTTTCCTGCATGATTTCATTGTCGCCTCTTCTGTTAATGCTCCAGAATCAAATTTGTTTTTTAGGCATCTACATACGTGTACATGCTGTAATTCTCATGTCTCGTCACCATGCAGCAGATTCATACGATAAAGCAGTTCACGTGCATTCGGCTGGATTTGTTGGGAGTTTATTTGAACACAACCGCATCGTGACCACTGCAGATCACACACACACACACACACACACACACACACACACACACGCACACAAACACACACACACACACACACACACACACACACACACGCACACACACACGCACACACACACACACACACGTTTTACATTTATCATGCAGCTAGAAATCCTATAAAGAGCAAAGGTGGTGATTACAATGTTGATTTTTGCACAATGCGTCTATTTATCACTGGGCCAGCTGCTGTTGGACAGAAGGACACAGGAGGCACAACAATAAAGCAACAAAGATCATGAAACTTTTTTAGCAACCAAACACATATTAGTGTATGAGTGAAACTTTGTAAAATATATTTATATTTCAAATTAATTTAACAGCATATGTGTGTTTTTGTGAAGTTTGTCTAATAAACAGCTTCTCATACTTTAATTGTTTAACTGTAACTAGGTAAAAACTAAATGCCTTTAATTTATTTTAGTTCTAATTCTACTTACAATATTTTGGCTGCTTTAATAATATCAATAAAACCTTAATATATATAAATAAATAAAACCTAATTTGTGATGTCATTGTATTTGCTCCACAGTCTTCTTTCCACTTTCTATTCTGCTCGTAACCAACGTGCCGACACTCTGTCCCTGTATTGATGCCACTTTGTCCTGGTGATGAAGCAAACGGCCGTTGTTGGGTCGATGTGTGTCATTGTTATATTGATGTGAGGACAGACCTCTGGGGCCTGCAGCCCTCTACTCCCCTGAAAGCAATAAATCCATGGCCCACTGTTCTCAGCACTGGAGCCAGCGGAGCCTCTGGCCGGCGCACGTGCGAGTCGCACACGCACGGTCACGCAACAGGACGCAAAGAAGAAGAAGAAGAAAACTTGTGTTCGGCGGCACGCGAGCCCGAGCTCACGAGCACCGGGGCCGGTTTGCGGTTCCGCGGCCTCTCTATGAATCATTTCAATTCCCTTCAGTCTGCCAGTAGAGGCCACTCACAGCATTCAGTAGACAGACGCAGGAGCCACGCGGCGACAGCTGTCCGTTAGCGAGCAGCAGGAGGACGGAGCGGGGATGAGGTGTGTTTGAAGGCACCAGGAACAACTGCAAGGGAAATAAATAAAAGGGGGAGCAGCTTCCTGTTTAATCTCAGCTGTACTCCGCTCACAGTTTCTGTCTGAGGCAGACGGAGGAATTGGTGTGAAACCCGGAATGGGTCTCATCCCGTTTTTCCCAGAGAGGAGTGAACGGTGAAGTTTACGTTCCTGCTGTCGCTGTAATAATACACTACAATGTGCGTTCACACTTCTGCTTTATTTATGTGTCCACAGTCATTTTTAACAGCCTCTACATGTGTTATTGGTGGCAGGTGAAGGGAAGCAGCGGTGGGACTACAGGAGCCATGAGGAGGAGGACGGAGAGAGAAAAGTTCCTAAGTGTGTGTGCAGTCGAAGCACATTCACTGTGTGTGAGAGGAAGGACTGACTGAGCTGTCAGCTGTTCATGTTTGATTCATCTGACTCTTCATTTCAAAATAATTGGTAAAAACATCTAAATGTTTTTAGATTGTTTTGCGTCATTGAAGTCACCAGAATTAAAATTGACAAAAAAATTATGTAAAATGATAAATCTTGAGAATGAAAATGGGTGTTAAGTAAAAATGTAACTGAAAGTGTCAAATTTGTGTGTGTGTGTGTGTGTGTGTGTGTGTGTGTGTGTGTGTGTGTGTGTGTGTGTGTGTGTGTGTGTGTGTGTGTGTGTGTGTGTGTGTGTGTGTAATCTGGGGGTTTAGGGGAAGATGCAGAGAATTGATAATGAAATCATCTTGATCCTTCAAGTTGCTTACTTCTTTCCCAGTGGAGACGTCTTTCTTTCTTTCTTTCTTTCTTTCTTTCTTTCTTTCTTTCTTTCTTTCTTTCTTTCTTTCTTTCTTTCTTTCTTTCTTTCTTCTTTCTTTCTTTCTTTCTTTCTTTCTTTCTTTCTTTCTTTCTTTCTTTCTTTCTTTCTTTCTTTCTTTCTTCTGTTGTGATTCTTGGATTTCTTCTGCCTTCTCACTCTCACTCTGTCTTTTTCGTCTCCACGTTCGCTAATTATTTCATCTTGAGCGCGGAAAGGAGACGCCAAATCAATACGTCTCCTCTGTGGAGGCCGGCGGGAGGGAGAATGGAGAGGAGGGTGGAGGGGAGGGCTTATGGAATGCTTTATTTTTCACATCTTTATTCTATTTACATATTTCCTCTTGATCACATCAACAATGGAAGTGGCTCAGTTTCTTTTCAAGTCCCCATTTGCTCAAAGTCTGCTGTTTACATGGGAAACAGTCATCCAGTTAAAATAAATCCCACTTTCATGCTAAATTACTACTTAAGCAGAAACTGTGAACCTGTTCAGTCTAATTCCATCCAGCGGTTAATAAAGTGGCCAGTGTTGTTCCAGTTGGTGGATCAGCTGGTGGACATAAAAAGAATAGGAGGGAAGATGCAGAGGTTTTTGCTGCAGGTTGACCTTCGCGAGGCAGGAAGGACGCGGAAGTTTGGAGGATTATTGCTTCAATAATCTTGTGGTTGTGTTTCCTTGTGGGGAGAATGTGGAGATTCCTCGCTGTGACTAATGTGATATTTGTCCAGCCCAAAGTTTCTCGCCGCCTGCCTGCAGCGCGCACACACACACGAGGTCTTTCTCCTTTTGCAGCCTTTGTTTTTCTTGCGTTCCAGTTTTTTATTGCTCCTGTGCTTTGCCTGTTTTCTCTCCTGACCAGGCCTCCTGCAGGCACACGGCCCATTGTGTTCTCCTGACCACACTCTGCTGGTGTAACTGTGTGTGTGTGAGACTTTGCATGTCTCCAGTTCATTGCGGCTCCTGCTCCCTGTGAGGTTTATGATATTATACGTGTTTGTTTGTGTGTGTGTGCCTGTGGTGGAGCTATCTGTGCTCAGATAAGACTGTAAACCAGATTAATCTGGCGTGGAAGAGCTTGTCAGCAGGACCACTGTGCGTGCACGAGTGTGTTTGTGAGTGTTTGTGTGGCGCTGCCAGCCCATCAGGTGAGCCGTCGCTTCTCGTGTGTGTGTGTGCGTGTGCGTGTGTGTGTGTGTGTGTGTAAAGGAAATCAACAGAGAATGCTGTATAAGTGAATGACTGTGTAGGGTCCAGCGCTAGATAATGTGATCACGGCTCCATGTAACACAGCATGACAACTGTGTGTGTGTGTGTGTGTGTGTGTGTGTGTATGTGTGTGTGTGTGTGTGTGTGTGTGTGTGTGTGTGTGTGTGTGTGTGTGTGTGTGTGTGTGTGTGTGTAGCACATCATGACAGCAGCGCCTCCATACCACTGTGGAGAGAATGGATTACTCTGCTCTGTGACTCGAAACACCAGCACACACTCTCACTCATCCCTCTACCTGCTACTGAGACGTTGCATATGTCTGGATCAAGTACCGGAATGTGTGTGTGTGTGTGTGTATATACAAAACACATTTAGCAAAGTATTATTCATGCAGGAGGCCCCAGATTCTACAGACCTGTGTGCGTCACTGATCCCACACATGCACCTTCCACCACTAAGATGTTCAGCTTCTTTGCAAAGTCCTCGCTCGTGAGTGTGGTCCATCGTCCTTCGGGTGCTGGGTCCAGTTCACCACTCGATGCCAATCAACAGCCCAGAGTTCCCAGTGTAGAAGACCAGGTCCTCAGCTTTAGGGCCACTGGGGGTTTCACAGACTTAAGCCTGATTTATGCTTCAGTAGTAAATCCACGCTGGTGCTCTCTTTAAAACAGGAGCAGCTGCTGTCCTGCACCTGTGAGCCTCGATCATGGGCAAAGTGACGGCCGTCGCCTACAGTTTGTACAGTAGATTCTGCACAGCTCCTTAGTTCAGGCTCATGGTCTGCGAATGACCCAGATTCTCCTTTTCAGCCACCATTGTTTGCAGTAAAGTGAAAGTAATTCACCCAAGTTGTAACTATAAGCATTAAAATTTAGTTGGAAGCCAAGAGATTATAAAATAGTTATATTTACGGTTATGGAGGACCGTAAATGTTCTCTTTTAGTTCAGGTAAAACAAAGGGGCCTAAATCCAGACACGTCTTTGTAACAATGACATCTCTCAGCAAAGCACAGTTTAAGGACTGGGCACCTATTTAACTGGCTGTGACTGAAACCGGCCTTTCTGCCTTCCCTCCTATTGCATATAAACCCCGCTATACATTAGCATTTCATCAGCGCTAAAGGCCACCTGCAGTGCAGCCTGGGACTCGGTGTCTCATTCAAGGGCATCGCTGGTGAGAACTGTGGAAGTACCACCAGCCTCCTCCAGCTGCCGGCTCGCAGCCAGAGAACACCCCTGTCTGTGGCGGGGATCAACCCAGCAACCTTTAGGTTATTAGTCAGCCTCCGCATCCCGGCCGACCTGGGGAGAGGTGGTGGGTGTTTGTGGGATCTAAGCCAAACGTACAGTATGCGCGTGGCTGAGTGGGTGGGGGTGTTGCATCCCCAGTGTGAGCAGCGCACTGCATCTTCCCGGACCACTGTCTGACAGGCCTACATACATCACCACCCCCAACACCTCTGTTTCTCTCCCCGCTCCCTCTTCATCATCCCTATTCCCTCTCTCCCTCCCTCCATCCATCCAGCTCTCCTCCCATCCCTCCCTCTCGCCTGCTCCCATCCCTCATGAGTACTGGTGTCTCCTAGCTGCCCACATCTCTGTCGGTTTCTCTCTTTCACCTGCCCCCCCCCCCCCCCCCCCCCCCCCCCCCCCCCCCACCCACACACACACCTCTCACCAGGCCTCCCTGAGTATCATTTACATCGATGATGCCTCATCATTACCCCTGCCCTACTTTATCTATCACCCAGCAGCTCTGCCACGGGGCCCGTTCCTGCACCGTAGGCCTCGTTCCTACAGTCTATTATAGCGGATCGCAGTCTCTGAAGGAAGACGTCAGAACAACTGTTTTGCTCGGTGTTGACACTGGTGTCTGTCATTGTCAAGGTAAAACATAACATACAGTGGCTTTATGTCAGCAATTTGTTCTGAAACCAAAGAGAAACTAACTTTTACAATATGAGGCCCTGCAATCACAAACACGTATTGTGGGAAAAAAGAAGGATCTGTAGAGAAAGAAACGACACCAAGGTCCTGACACTGACTCGTTCCTTTAGTCTGAAGGTGTGATGAGCGCTCAACTGCAATCATAGGATCTAATCTTGGACCTTGAGCCTATCCTGTGTTTCGTACTGGTGATTAGCTGAGTCGGGTCTATTCAGTCGGTCAGAAGCTGGAATGGTTGGAAAACAAGCAGAGGAATAGCAGGAAGATCCTGATGCACATAACCCTATGTACCATATGCTTCTTAGTGGCTTAGGACCAGAGCTGGCAACATGCAGCAGTGATGAGCGAATCCTTAATGAATGAATTTAATACAGCGATAATAAAAAAGTAATACTTTCTTGCTGCCAATGCACCGTAAAGTTGGACCTAATCGAGAAGCTATATGTTCAGGGCAGTGACAGGTTTACAGTATGTTGTTCATTTAGGGCCAATTATGACGTAAAGTCTGCGATTTACTGGACGCACAAATGTAAATATGAGCCAAAGATCTGTGACTACACACATGTGAAGAATACAACATTATTCAGACACTTTATTGTCAGATTCTATAATTATTACTTGTGCTTCCTGTGATTTTGTTCATTTTGTCCCACAGAGAGGTTTGAAGGAGCGGTGCTCCGCTTGTCAGGGAAGCATCATCATACGTTAATCTGCTAAATAACTGCGAGCACTCACTGACATATATCGACATACAAATTTCTCCTGGCGAGATTAGTAACATTACCTTGACCTTGGTTTATTGATTTTGCATCTTCTGCTCTTATTAAAAGAGGAATGGGATGTTGAGCCGGCGCCGCGTGGCTCTGCGTCGCAGCGAGCGGCGGGGAGGGAAGCGGCGGTGCAGCGGGTGAAGGACCAGGCGCTGAACTCGTTCCCGGCGCGTGACCTTGCAGAGGTCACGGGTCCGTCCTTCACCGTACGAGTAACAGAAGCTTCATGCAGAGGAGGAGCGTCGCCGTGGCGACGGCTGATGCGCACGCTGCGCTATAGGTCAACCTGTTGGTCCCCAATACAAAGCTGATCCACACCTCCAGCTCTTATTTTCCATATGAAAGCTTTGCCTCAATGTGAAGAGTTGTAGCGTTGCACAGGTGTGATGTTACACTATAACGCGATAACAAAACAGTGATAAAATTAATTTGACATGTGCTTAAGGTCAGATGGTTGTAAGTTACAAGTGTTGGGAAATAATCTACTTCCCCCCTCCTCCCCCCAATTCTCCTCCTCTCTTATCCTTTCCTCTCTTCCTCATCTCCTCATCGCTTCCTCTCCTCTGATTAACTTCCAGCTCTTACCTTTGCCCCCGTATCTGTTTAAGCCGTGAGAGATATCAGATCAGCGCGTGTGTGGATGGTGTTCAGGGTTAAGTCCCTCACTGTTGCTCCGCAGCGCTGATCCAAAGGAATCAGGCATGCAAGTGCAGTAGAGGAGGACTTAATAATATGAAAGAAAATTGATTTTCTGGAACGAGATTCCTTCTTTGATAAGGTATTAGCTGGGAGGGGAAAATGTTGTGAATCTTCATTAGGAGCCTCTGATATGCGCTGGGATAATCACAGGGAGAGGAGCGCGAATGAAAAATGAACACAAAAGGAAAAGAAGATAGTCGTACATTACGGACAGGCAAAAAAAAGATAACAGAAGTGAGAGAAAGTGCGGACTCCCCCCCCCCCACACACCTCACCCCCTCACTCACGCTCCATATGCACATACTCGAATCAGAGACTTAAGCAGGAGTAGGCCTCCCTTAATAAGAGTGGAAATTGATTTCTTTCCACTTCCATAAGATGAGATCTAAAGATGATGAAGGTGAGGATTGGGCTGCAGTTCATTATAGGAAATTATACTACATTCTAGCTTGTGGTATATCCCTAATATATCTGCCCTGGCTTTAGCCAACACTTCTTCACACACACTGAACAAACAGAGAGCGAGGGAGAGACGGCAGAGGGGGAGCGGAGAGAGGCAAACCAGGGCAAGAAGAGACGTAGCACATAATGAGACAGGAGGACAGGAAACGGGAAAACGTGGGCAAGCGGAGTCGGATGGACAACAAAGGTAAAAGAGAGGGAATCGGGAAACGAGGAGTGTTTGCCCACAGGCAGAGCTGAGGGTGGGAAGGGATAACAGGCAGATGGACTGACTGCAGAGAGGAGAATGGAACAGAGCCTTACCTCCGCTAACACCACCCACTGAGATCTATGACAGACCAACAGAAAGCTCTGGATCAGCTGGAGGAAGGGCGGCTGAGAATAGTGGAGCGTCATCAGAGAAAGGGACCCGAAAACGCTCATAACTAACAAATAACCCGTTAGCTGCAACAAGTGAACACTAACTTTACCTCTGACTCACTGAATCATCTGTGTTTCTACCTGAACGTGCGTGTGCAGAACTGTGTACACGCCTGTCAGCGAAGCCTCTAAAGGCAGGGTGTGTGTGTGTGTGTGTGTGTGTGTGTGTGTGTGTGTGTGTGTGTGTGTGTGTGTGTGTCTCCTTTCAGCCTGCTGGCGCTCTGTTAATGTGTGAAAGCAGAAGGTGGAAAAGATCAAACCCAACTGACCTGAGAATAGTACTGACACCTTCTCACTCTCTAGCGCACACACACACAAACATAGAACAGAGACAACTGTAACAAAACTGCAAAATAGAAACTTTAGAGTAGCAACAGACGACAGAGACAGTGTTGGAGGGGCAAAGAGATGGGGGAAGGTGAGAGGACCAGGGCATTTATTAGGCCGATGCTTCATCTACAGATACAAATCACAGCCTGTTATCACACTGAAGCAAACCCTGCAAGGACCTTACACGTGGATCCATCTCCATCATCACACACACACACACACACACACACACACACACACACACACACACACACACACACACACACACACACACACACACACACACACACACACACACACACACGTGTGTGGGTGTGATAGGATTATAAATAACCCTGTGAAAGGTGAGAGCCTCCACTGAGCATTATCTGTGACACACCAGTCCGTTTCTTGTGTGTTTGTGTTGTTCTGGAGCTTTTTCTCTTCAGTTTGTTTTCACCTTGTTTCAGGTAAAGCCCACCTGAAACCGTTATTACTACGGGGGAGCTTTTCATGTCCTCCTTTTACAGTTGTGTATGACATGAAGCAGTGAGCTTTACTGTGCCACTCATACTGTATACTCACTGCAACGACTGTTCTGTTTAAAACGCAGTTCAGCACCACGGCCAGCGACACTCACTGCTCCTGCTGTTCCAGTTGTGGTTCAGGATGTTTTGCAGTTAAATAAATAAAAGGTGTAGGAGGAGCTTGTTGAATTTGAAAAAAGTTTGTATGCTTCATCTGCTTCAAAGTGTAAAACTGTGCTATAAAATTTAACATTTATTAGTAGCAAAAATGCTCAGTGTCAGTTCATTATATGAAGTAATATTTATTTAAAAACATTTCCTAATAGTTTTTATTGATGGTCTGTTAGTGACTGTTTTGACTGTAATGACTATAGTTCAGGTTACATTCATTGTCAGCTCCATCAACATTTACAGAGACTTAAATCATGAACTGACTTGACTTTCTTTGAAAAAGGCTGTTTCAGTCATTTCTTGAGATCGTTTCAAATCTCTTGTGTGTCTCAGTAGCCCAGATGTTCACAGAACCAGTTGTTCTGTATTTGACTGATGTTAATGTACTGCATGACAGAAAGGCACCTGCTGAAAGTGAAAGGCGATCTGTCGACAGAGCAGAGCTGCTAGAGTTACAGTCGACTGCTGCAGAACCACCCACTCGCCTTAATTTGTGCGGAATATCATTTGTCCTGAGCACAAATGCTGTGACTTTGAAAATACATTTAAAAGTTGAGGCCTTGGTTCAAGGTGATTCACCCCATCGCTTCAGCATGTTCACGGTCAAGTACACAAAGCTCATAATGACACGTGTATAATAACACACACACAGACGACGTGCAGCTCCTCAGTTTTGAAATCTTCTTCTCTTCTTTTCGCCTCGGCCTATTCTCTTATCTAACTACCTGACATATGCTGATCCCCTCCCCGGTGTCGACGCGGCCGCTGGCCCGCCTCCCTGTGCCCGAGCGTAACTCCCAGTGTCTAATAAGGCTGCATACGTTAGGGAGATGGGACGAGGAGTCGGAGACGGGTGAAGAAGGGAGCAGGACTTCACCGTGTCTGCATTCAGGGAGCTGGGCCGCTCGCACTCACACTCCCTTGATCGTCCCTGGCTGCAGTCGTTAACTTCAACCCCAGGCCAGGCTGAGGTTAAACACCTGAACTGAACTCTCTCAGACAGCTTGGGGTGGTGGTCTCTTCTTGGTGTATCGGGCAGCGTTTCCAGTTTCACTCCTTAGAGAATAGAACCAAAGCTTAGATTGTTTAAAACCATGAGATGAAATCAGCTAAATGTGAGAGAATCTGGGAAGGATGTGAGATTTAAACAGATGGTAAAGCATCATCCAAATATTATATTTGAAACTGGCTTGGTTCTTATAGTCGTCTTAATTTCAGGTTAGATAAATGTAGGCTGTTGATAGTCGATTGGAGTAGAGGAGGTCAGGAGTGCATTAGCTGAAATATATCTACTGTCAAAAAGAGAGAGACACCGAGGAGGAGAGAGAGACCCTCGCTGGCAGCAGCGCTGTCTTTTCACCCCTAATTCTTTCCACCTTGTTAGGCACCGCGCCGTGGGCCGGGCAAATAAACACCCTGACAGGAGAGATGGGGATAGAGGGAGAGGAGGCGAGGCAGCCAAGAGGGAGGAGAGAAATGAGCAAAATGAAGGGAAAGCTGATATTATATACAGTAAGGTAAAAAAAATAACAGCACGATGAGGAAAGTCGTTTCATAAAAAGCTGAGTGAGAAATGGAAGAAGACGGGAAGGATCTTGTTCTGGTTCAGTTCACCTCCTTCATTTCTGATTGACTTCAGCAATTTTACATTTATAAACGCAAAACATACAAAACCTGTAAAAAATAAAATGGAAAAATGCTCCGACATTTGTAGAAACATATAAATAAAGTGTTGGAGGAGAAAAAAATACAGAAATCGGACTAAGAGAAATTGTAAGAAGCTGCAAAGTTTGTGAAAAGGAAGTGAAAAACCGTTTTGTGAGTTTGTTGAAGATGCAGTAAGATGTGTGCGATCTAATTTTCATGCTTAATCATAACAGTCAAATTAATGACATGCAGCCAATTAAAACCCTGTTTCTCAGGCACGTTGCATGTTAACTGTTACTTCTCTTTCCCCCTCGCTCATTTTCTTTCTGTGCCACCCGCCGTTGCCCCCTGGTCGTGTGCTGGATGTCATGCAGACTGCGGCAGTATCGCCGCGGCGACAGAGACAGGAGCAGATGTGACTCTGGTTGCCGGGCGTTTGGCAGGAGCACTCAGCGTCACGGTGATGGAGATGCAGCTGGACGGCACATCATCTGTAGCTATTGCGACGAGAGGGGTGTGTGCATGTGGGGGAGGGAGGGATTGGCACCGGGTGAACTCCCCTCACCCACTAGCGCATGCACACACACACACACACACACACACACACACACACACACACACACACACACACACACACACACACACACACACACACACACACACACACACACATGGAGTGACCCCACTCGCCCTGGGGGAACTGCAAGTGCACAGCCAGTAACCAGACAAGGCGGGGGGTAGTGTGTGTGTGTGTGTGTGTGTGTGTGTGTGTGTGTGTGTGTGTGTGTGTGTGTGTGTGTGTGTGTGTGTGTGTGTGTGTAGCAGCAAAAAGTGCCGTCAAACATGTTTTTTCTTCTGTATTTCTTGAGGTATTTCCATCTCTTTTCGTTTTCTCCGTCTGCTCCGTCTGAGACAAATGGCTGTTTGGGGGCTAAATGTTTGAACTTGAGCAAGGAGACCCAAATTGACACACTTAAAGAAAACCGAGTCCCGAGGACAGCGAGAGAGAGAGAGAGAGAGAGAGATTACAGATGGAGGCATTACTCAAGACATCTGTAATGTGTACACACCAGCAAAGAAAACAAACAAGGAACTGGCCAGCGGATACAACCGCCGCTGTGCTCATCCTTCCATGGCGTCTCCTCATCCGCCTCGTCTGCAGTTGTGATGCTGCCACAAACTCTCAGCTACGCCCTCAAATATGTAGCGTAGTGATAAAACAGGAAATGATCCTATCACGCAATTCAGTTCATAGTTTGTTAATATTGCGTTTGGGCACGACAGAGAATACAGGGCTGTGTGTGTGTGTGTGTGTGTGTGTGTGTGTGTGTGTGTGTGTGTGTGTGTGTGTGTGTGTGTGTGTGTGTGTGTGTGTGCCTGTCAGGCGTGTGCTTTGGCAGTGCTCTGACATTTCCTGCTCTGACATCTTGTCTCAGTTCATCTCCCCTGCCAGTGGACGGACGGAAGCCCTGGAGGGACACAGCAGCACCAGCGACGCAAACTTGTCTTTTTGTCAGCGCCAGTGAAGAGCTCTCCACTACATTAGTCACAGACACACACACACTTGCAGTGCGTTTTGCTCCAAACGCCTTCTTTTTGAGGTGAAATGACAGCGACGTGACGAGCGGCCTGTCACCTTTAATCTGTGGCTGCCTAATGACGCACTGAGGAACCGAAGTCGTTCTCACTTCTGCGTCTACTCCATGTTTGGCCACAACTTCCTGTCTGACTTGGAGGCGTGCGTCTGCCCCTTCCCCGTCGCCAAACCTGGTTTGTTTTCCTGTAATGAGTCTTTTAGTCGAACTAAAATCAGCTGAGACAGATGTGAGTCTCAACATGTGGCGACGGAAAGTCCAAGAACTCGGAGCGACGCGCTGCCTCCATGTTGGCAAAGTCAGCTCCTGACTCTTCCTCCGTCTGTGCCCCCTCCTCCCCCCTCCCCCCCCCCCTCCCCCCCCCCTCCTCCCATCTCTGGAGTCTCTTTACGAGGCTCGGGAGAGCGCTGACATTCCTAAATGAAAAGCCTCTCTTTGCGGCTCCGCAACAGCTGACGATTTATGACAACGCGGCCTCGCTGGAATCTTAGCTGCTGTCAGGCGGCATAATGATGTTTTGATATAAAGATGATTGGTGGGGCTGCGTGCGCTGTGCCGTGTGTGTGAGTGTGTGTGAGTGTGTGAGTGTGTGAGTGGGATGGGCTGTGATTTAAGGTGGACACTCACGCGTCGTTTACTTGTTGTTGTCTATTGTTTAGCTGTTTACTTTTTTGCTTGCTAGTTTTTTATTTGATATTTTTCCTCCTAACTCGACACCTGGAGTCACTTCCCTCTCTCTCTTTCTCTCTCTTTCTCTCTCTCTCTCTCTCTCTCTCTCTCTCCAGCTTCTCTTCCCTGTTGTTCTTTTCCTCGTGTGTTGCTTTGAGTCGTCCCGTGCTCTTTTAACTTCCTGTTCTTTCCTCTTTGTCTTTTCCACTTCCCTCATCCTCACCCCCCCCTCACCCCTCCCTCCCCCTCCCCCAGCCGTCGGTGACAGGCGTATAGTTTGCTATACTTTCTATTAGAGAACCATTGCATGCTTGAGGGCCCTCACAGATTGGTTACATTTTGTTCGACGGGGCATTAGTGGGCCCCGTCGAAGGGCCCCATCATCATCAGTGTGTCTGCCATCTTCCGGCGGTGATCTATGATTCGCCCATCAGACGTACATAAATCAGCCCGCTAAAAGGATTTCTACTCCAGCCCACAACCCCCCTCCTGTTAAATTTATGCTGCCGTAAAAGAAAGGAAAATTAGTCATTGAGGGCCCCCCTCCTCGTCTTTCTCTATCTCTTTCCCCCTTACTGCATGCGATGTGTAGCAGTAAAAAAAAGGGGGGAAAGACAGGCCGAACAATTGCATGCGGCGCCCATCATCCTCTCCTCGTCTTCCTCCTCCCCCTCCTCTTCTCTCTAATATCATCATTATCAGAATCGTAAAGCGAAAAATAACACGCCGGAGAAAAAAAGGGGGTTAGAAGAGACGCTCGTGAGAGGGTGAGTGCGTTCCCTCCAACCTCTGGTCCTGCTTCTTTTCCCCGTCTTCTCTCCAATCATCTCCTCCCGCTCTCACGCGCACACTCAGACTCCTCGAATATGAGAGGGGTTAATAATTACTCGGCGGCGCTTAAACGCGGCCGCGCTGTTTGCGGCTCCGCTCTCGAATGCACATCGCCGGGTCGGCCGAGCGGAACGCCTTTCAGATCCCGCCGCCGCGGCGCTCTGCCCTTCCCACAATGCAGTGCAGCGCGGCATCCAGGTGAGGAGCGCGTTGTCGCGGGTGACTGCTCGTGTTATTGGCCCACAATCTACTCATTAACTTCCTGCCTTCCTCTCTGTCCGTCACCGCTGTGTCTGTACCACAGGCCGCTGAAGGTGCGCCTGTCTGTCCGTCAGCGCCACCAAACTCCCAGCGTCGGCCGGATTAAACGCCAGTGGGTCAAACTGAAACCTGCTGCAGAATGTAATGGTGCGCTTTCCTAATTGGCGTTTTCTGGCAGTAAATAGTTTTCTGCCTTTGGTTCGGCGTAATCGATGGTAATTGGGCGTGTCTCACCCAGCGCCCGATGGCCGTTCCGTCCCCGTCGACACCTCTCACACAGGCTCAAAGGGCCGTCCACTAAAAATGCCATTAAAGAATCAATAATCCTCCTACAGCTGCTCTCTGCTTTTAGACCATAATGGGCCTCTGAGCATAAAGAGACGGGAGACGCTGGATTTGTTGACTGTGCGACATTTAAAGTTGCCACAAACTCTGATGATGTTTGTTCCATCTCCCATTATTAATCACACGTCGCGCTTCAGCACGAGCCCCACGTTGAAATACTGTTACTGTCAATATTACGGCGTACGTGGCTGCACAAAGGTACAGGCGGCGGCTTTGGTCGCGGCCGTTCAGTGTTAACGCATGTCAAGGGTCTTTGAATCAAGACAAGGAGACGGCGACAGGCGGAGGGACGGCTGCTTCGCGACTCCTCGTAGTAATCCCGCCTTTGTATGACGCTAATCATATGTAAATCCGCGTTGTAAAGTGATTTGGTTTTCCCCGTGTTTGAAATAATTATACAGGCTGCGCTTATGGAGGGAAACCTCTTCAGTTTCAATTGCGACATGGCTTTTGTGTTGTCGCTGCAGAGGAGTAAACTGACTGCAGTCTTAATCCACTGGACCTGCTTGTTTACCAACAACCACAGTAAAATCATTGTCGCCCGCTCGCATTGTTCATTTGACTCAATCAGGTTTGCGAAGGTTACTTTGAAGATGCACTTCATTTCCGAATACTGATTACCTGCTTAATACCAGCTTATATCGACCACGCTCTCTGATTAGTTTTCCACTCACTTCAGAACTGCACTTTAATCTCCACAATGAATGAACATATCTTGGTGTGAGCCAGTGGAATAAATGGAATAAAGTAAATGGTTCATCAGCGCTAATAGACGACGCACTAACACGCTCTACAATATGTCCTTTATTTCCTGGAGTCCAGTCAAGAATAATAGAAGGAAATTTAGTTTTGATCCTGTTCATTTTAAATTAAGTAAGTGCATTTAGAATCTATTTAGCATCACTGGAGGAAGAAACATTAGACAACGTACAAAATCTAAAAGCTACAAAGACTATAAGTATTTAAAAAAAAAACTTTGTGTATTATGTTTATTGTGAAATGTTATTGGAAAAACCTCCTGCTTGTTGTTTTTACTTTCCAGTTCGCATCGCAGTTGTCGCGGCTCCTTCACTGGGTGTGATTCTGTTTGAGGAAGGAGTGTGTTTCCAAACTGTGAATTGGTTCTGAGCAGGGGAACTTATTAGATGTAACACCCGCAGCCCCAAGCCAACGGGACCCTCTTACACCTCGCGATTAAAGAAGCCACTCTGACACGGAGCTGTGTGTGTGTGTGTGTGTGTGTGTGTGTGTGTGTGTGTGTGTGTGTGTGTGTGAGAGAGAGAGATGGAACTTCCACTGTGACGTTCAGTAAATGCATTAGTGCAGACAGTGAAGACTAGTGACTAGATTAGTGAAGACAGACAGAGAGAAAGAAAAAGACAGATGTCGTCTACGTTGAAGAAAAGAGTACGATAGAAGCACAGAATCAGAGAAGTGAAAAAAGAAAGCTGCTAAAGCGCGACATTTATCTTGAAAGGACACATTATGACAGATGCTCAGGACACGTTTGCTGTGCGACTGTGGACACATATGAACGCCGGCCATTAGACGGCCGGCGTGAGGAGGAGCAGTGCAGAGATCGTTGCCAGACACACACACACACACACACACACACACACACACACACACACACACACACACACTCTCACAGGGTGTGGCTTTTATTTACCTGTGAGAAAAAGGCTTATCTCACCCACTGCTGTGAGGCTAAAGAGAGGTCTGACCTGCCTCCTCTCTGCTCCTCCTCACCTCCTCCCCTGTGGCTCCTGTGTGTGTGTGTGTGTGTGTGTGTGTGTGTGTGTGTGTGTGTGTGTGTGTGTGTGTGTGTGTGTGTGTCAAGGAACACGCCAAGGGCTCTAACCTGCGACCTGGTGCACAGGGCACGTGGAAATGATTCACAATCTTCTCTGTGTGTCGCTGTTCAACGGCTTTGTCTTTTCTAACTTTGTTCAAGGAGACAAGATTTCAGTCCAGTCAGACCCGAGAACAACAGAAACACCGTGTTGAGTTCTATCTAAGACTCTGACCCAGGAGGTTAAACACAGGGCTGCGAAAAGGAGGGAGAGCCAACATCTGGTTTCTAGGACGGCATTTATGATTTCAGGGCAAAACTCCAAAGACTCAGCTGTTAGTTCAGATTAAAGCTCTGTTCCTCAGGAACAGAACAGGAAATGACATCATCACTTTGAGCGACGTTATGACGAAATTGTCTTTTGGCTCAGCTCCTTTCTTCGCTGCTGCCGATGAGCCGACCCGTCTGCCGACCTCTGAACACGACGCTGAGACCCTGGACCTCCTCCACTGGACCTCCTCCACTGGACCTGCTCCACTGGACCTCCTCCACTGGACCTCCTCCACTGGAGGGATCGGGCCGAGCTTTTCCTGTCGGGAACCGCGGCCTCAGACCTGGAGGCGCTGATCCTCGTCGCAGCAGCTTCCGACTTTCATTTATTGTTTTTGCATAGAAATGTACACTTTGCATTTAAAATAAATACCTCAACGTGTTTGAGGTAGAAATTCTACTGATGAAATAATAACTATCTCCTTGTTGGGAAAAGCCAATGAGGAGACAACAGCTGCAGAGATGAGGAGCGGCTGTGAATGTGTAAACGCCGTCCGGCCGCCGCTCATTCCTTCGCCTTCCTCTCGTTCCGTCTCAGTACAGCAGCGATTGTGTGGCCGGCAGTGACAGATGTGCTGTATCGCTGCTTCTCTTCATGAAAGGGGGGAAAAAATCATGTCTTGTCCTCCACATGTCTGCTCTCTTTTTAGAGCTACTGAGGTCCTGGCCCCATTACACTGATTTACACACAGTCTCTCTCTCTCTCTCTCTCTCTCTCTCTCTCTCTCTCTCTCTCGCTCTGTCTCTCCAAGTTAATAGCGGAATGCAGATGAGCACTTTTTCACAAGGAGCCAGCTTGTGTGAGTGTGTGCATGAGTCCTTGTGGCCGAGGGGATGAGAGGGTGGTGACAGGGGTCCTGACATGCTAAAGAGGCAGAGTAAATGGGTTTTTCTAAAGCAGTGGAGGAAATATCACCGTTTTTTACCAGGCCAATTTATGTCCCCTTATCGCCTCCTCAAACATGTCGCTTTAGCCGCCGCTGAATGGTAATTACCGCTCGCTCTCGACACTCAGTCATTCTCTTACACACACACACACACACACACACACACACACACACACACACACACACACACACACACACACACACACACACACACACACACACACGCCTTCAGAAACAGACTTGTGTTTAAGAACACGCTCAGGTTCTCCAGAGATGAGGCCTCAACAATCCGCTAATCCACATAAATAGCCACACACACACACACACACACACACACACACACACACACACACACACACACACACACACACACACACACACACACACGGGGAATAAATAGCCATTTACACTCGTCTCATTCTAATTCTGATGGCCCTCCCTACCCCATAAACTGTCTCAGGAATTGGATCGCCCAAGGCAGATTATGATTATGGTTATCAAAAAATCACATCACAGATTTCCTCGGTGCTCTTTCCACTTTTTGTTTTCCTTTTTTTTCCTCTCGTCGTGCGTCTTCGTGCTCGTGCAGAAACCTTATGTGTCAGAAAAGTCAACCGCCGGTTCTAAGAGCAGACGCCAAGGCCGATTTTTTTATTTTTGCTCGTACGTAGATGGTGCGAAGCAAAGACGATGTGAAATAGTCCAGTCTGTCGCCGCCACTGAGAGGAAAAAGAACCTGAAAGTGGAAAATCTAACTCAGCAGCTTTGAACAGAATTCCTAATTTGGGCATTTGATCGATTCCTTCACACTTTGTCAACTGTTTCAGGCTTTTTTTTTTTAAAGATTTTCAAGTGACCTGGAATTTGCCACCTGATGCTGTTTCATGTGCAGCCCTTCATTTTAGTAAGTTCTAAACAACATTTCCCTTCGTTAGTCTCCTCATAATCTGCTCGTCTGTTTGTCTCCTCCCGGGTTCTGGTGTTCTGGTCCGGCCGTGTCTGCTGCGTGTGCTGCACGGAGTCGCTCCGCGTCTCAGCGTCTCTGCCCGTGTTTGTGTCTGCAGCCTGTGTGGAGCTGTGGCCCGTGGTGGTGAACGCCCCTCCTGACCTTGAGAACAGAGCTGTTGTCAGTCTGAGCGCTATAGCTAATGCTAATGCAAAGAGAATAGCCCCATAAAGTGCAGCCTCTCATCCGCCGCGGTTTGAAGTCTCCCAGCGAGGAGGAGCCGTCCGGCGCCTCCTTCTCGCGCTCTTTCTTCTGTCTTCCTGGAACTTTGTTGAACGTCTCTTTTTTTTTCCGCTCTGTCTTCTTCGGTTTCAATCCATGTCTCTGTGTAATCTCTCTTTTGTCTTTGTGTCAGTTTTTCCCCTTTTGCTTCCTGTGTTTGTCCTTTCTTGACCTGGCTTTAACTTTTACCCATGACTGTCTAATAAATGTTGGATTTCCTCTTCAGAAAACGTCCTGTTTTCTCACATACGCACAAAAATAACAGCGTTCTAACCGTCTCATACGTGGACTTCACCTCCTTGATACCTCTGAACTCCTCCTCCTCCACCGGTTCATTCTCCCTCCACTCGTCTCCGTCTCTGGTTCTTTACACGGTCCGACACCAGCAGCCACAATGCAGGCTTCAGAATAGAGGAGCTGTAGAATTACAGCTGCTCCCGAACTGTGAGAGACGCAGTAATAGAATATCAGCGGGGAGAGAGGGAGCGAAAGATGCCATATTGTGAGTGGGCACAATCCTGTTAGAGACTACGTCTATATTCTCATTCTGTTTGATTGTATTTTCAGAGCAGCCCGAGTGTCTTTCACTGAGAAACTCAAAATTTAATTTGGACCCATTGTTTAGTCTGCTTCAAATCCACAATCCTTAATTGTATGAAATGTGCTAAAGCTGTGATCCATGATCCGTGCGAACGAGGCGAATTATCTGCTCTGACCTGGCTTGGTTGTAAGGGCTGAACTCCATCTGTGGAAATAAAAAGGAGACTTGAGGCGGGTGTGTGTATCATTAAATGCAGCTATTATGGCGAGATAATACTATTGGCGCTCGTGTGGCGTCTGCATATTGTGCATTGCTATGCCTGTAAGTCAAGCTCAGCAAAGTGCTGATAACTTTGGCCTGACATTGAGCAGAATGTGTATGAAACTCATGAAAGCGCCTGCTGGTGTTTGATATCCTATTGAATCTGATATCGTTAATTAATTTGAATTATTGTTGTTTTTTTAGAGACTATTGGCGCGTCTCTGCGGTGACAGATAGCGTCGGGTGGGTCGTGAGGGAGGGGGCGTGGCCTGCGACACCAGGCACCTGTCCTGACGGTATCTGACGCTCCCCGCCCACGGCCGCACCAGGAGCGGGTCCACGTTCGGAGGCCCGTGGACGCTCCGCGTTCGGATGCGACAGCGTCGGCTCCGGAGCGGCGCGGATGGAAATAGCCTCGGTGGCTGCGCGTGTTTGTGCGCTCCGTGACGTGATGACAGTGGACAAAGTGCTGGGAGCCGGAGCTGTCAAGCTGTCAGGCGCTGACAGATCCGCTGCTCGTACGCCGTCCAGGCGACGCCACGGCGACGCACGCGTCGCGCGTCCGCGCGTGTCACGTTGGTCATGCGCAGTCTGGGCGTCGCCAGAATGCTCAGGCGCGGACTTTCCACCCGAACTCAGCGATAACGCAGGGAGACAGGCTGATTACCGTGTTTAAAAAGCACGTTTTTCTTTAGAGTCACAACACAGCGTCGATAATAAGAAGAAGCTGCGGCCAAAGCAAACCCGACCGGCACTCACGCCGGTCCCCGATCACGCGCGTGTCCAGTGGGCTGACGTCACGCTGGTTTCCCTTTGGCTGAACCCTCGCAACCGGGGATTGTGGGTAGCGGGAGGATTACTAACCGTCCAAGAGTGTGACTGTGTCGGCGCACGCGTGCCCGTAATTTGTGTCAACATTCGCTTTTGCGCGCAAGCGTTGCGTGTGTGTGTGTGTGTGTGTGTGTGTGTGTGTGTGTGTGTGTGTGTGTGTGTGTGTGTGTGTGTGTGTGTGTGTTTTGGCAGAACAGATGGCGACGGGCTGAGGGACCCAGTGTGAGGTGAGACATCCCCCACTGAACCTCGATATGTACACACACATTTGCAGAGATCCATCATTAACGTCATTATCATAATACTCTCAGTGCGACGCAGCCTGTCTGTCACACATATGATCGCTCCCATCATCCTCGCCGCCACACTGTGATTATTCAAGCACCTTCGTATCCTCGGCGTCATCTGTACCTGCCGCAGCACTGGAAAGACTTTGGCTTCCGTAATGACTTTTGTAGTGAAACCCTTTTTTGTTTAATCTAATTATTTCTAAACACGTGCTTCAGGTTTAATGCATTTAAAGGAATCGGTTGTCTTCCAACTGAGAGGTGGCTCAGTATGAACCTTTGCATCTGACTCACCATCCAGTTCGTTACCGGTAGTAAGTGTTTGTACTAATTGTAATCTTGCTTCTCTACCTCCTCTTTTTATCTAAATCCACTTTCTGTGGGTGAGCACAGTGGCTTTGTTGCAATTGGGCCCACTTTGACGTCACGCGGCAAAATGGCAGAGTGTATTATGTATTTCAGCTCTACTTGGATGTTGAGGTTAGTTTAAGTTAAAACAGGATGCTAACGCAGACCTGAACCTCTGCCTGCGCTTTCCTGAGTTTGGTGGACGTCTGCGACCTACAGGTTCCTCTGTTGTGTGACGTTGTGTTGCCTCAGCCGCAGACTGACAGATTAACAGGGCGACGGTTACACACATGATGCACAGTCCCGCTAAAACGCTGCGATGCGATGGGAATTCACAGCGTTCGGATCCTTTTCAGAGCCACAACGTAAACAGTCCTCGCCGTTATTTAAAAGAATCGCCCCACATCACAAGAGTCTCATTCATTAGAGCGTAATCGTGCCGCTGTCGGCGCGGCTTCATCATGTGTGCGTCTGTAATGGTGTTGTTTTCCTCATTTAGCTGGCTGCGGCTCTTCTGTCTTTAAATGATCCACTCAGCTCGCGCAGTTTAAATGGTAATTAAACAGTAGTTCCGCTGTCAACACCGCACACACACACACACACACACACACACACACACACACACACACACACACACTCACACACACACACACACACACACACACACACACACACACACACACACTCACACACACACACACACACACACACACACACACACACACACACACAGCTGCTCGCGGCCCCTGCTGTTTAAATGGTAATTAAAGAGCCATTCCAGTATCAACATCTGGGCATACTTATAAAGAATGACATTAGATCACACACGCGCAGATGCGAGCCGCTTGTAAGGATGTTACAGCAGTCGTACTCCGCTAACGCGCGCACAAGCAGGCGAGCGAGTGAGCCAGCGCCTGGCACGCTTTTTAATCAAGTCCTTAAAAGTTGAGGCACTAAAAAGTCCCATATGTGGCGCGTAGAGCACACACATGTAAAGACACACGGCTCCACTGGTGCTTATTAGAGAGGATTACCACACTGACACGTCTTCATTAATCATAGAATCAGACAGAAGGACACACACACACACACACACACACACACACACACACACACACACACACACACACACACACACACACACACACACACGTGTGACTCAGGTGCCTGCCAGCCCCTGGACCCCCCACTGAATGCCCAGCTTCTCCTTGTCTTTTTGTGGCTGCTCCCCTCTCCTCTCCATTCATCTCTCCCTTCCCTCCACGTGATCTCCATCCCTGCTGCAACTCACTCACATCATCTTTGCAGCTCCTCTCCGTTCGGCCCCCATACAGTACGTCCTGTTTATGCTACTGTACATGTGAAAGCAATGCAAAGGAAGGTCAGATGGAACATGTGCAGTAGCAGCATATCAGGACCCTGCTTTCCTGTTACACCTGTGTCTGTGTGGGTCAACAAGGTAAGTTACAGATTCTCCATGTGAGCTGGTCTGAGATAGAAGTGAGCTACAAAGTAAAGGCTTAACCTTAAACTTCCCCACGTTGGATCTAAGATCGATTTGATTTGATTATGTGTAACCTTGACCTTTGACCTTTGACGAGCAAAGTCTACTCGGTGCATTCTAGAGTTCAGGTAAATGACGGCGATCCCCTCTAATAAGTCAGGTCATTGACCTTGACCTTTGACCTTTAGCCCACAAAATATTATCAGTTCCTTCTTGTCCTCAAATCGCTGTTTGTGGCATTCATGGTTTTTATCATGTGACTGACTGAAGTCATCTGGCTGCTGTTACTGTGAAGCCAGCATCCTCCCGTGTGCATGTGAAATGCATCCACTGTAGCTGCTGCACAGGGAACGCGTTACTGCGCCCGTGTGTCTCCCTGTATATTTTTCTGCAGGGCGTCCGGGGAACAATAAAGATAAAGCAGATGCCCTGTTTAAAGATTATCAGCCTCTCTCTCCGTACTGTTAACGCTCGCCAGGGACTGAACAGCATTTAACACAAGCCATTTATGCCACACAACACATGGCAACGTGGCGCTGAAAGACGAAATAAAGCAGAACGAGGAGCCGGTGACAGGTTGTGATGGGGGAAGGGGACGAGCGGCAGGAAATTACAAACGGGATCCCAAGGAGCTCCTGACTTATCCTGCGCAATGTTAATGCGAATGATCTCTGCAGTTTGCATCCACATAAATATCACAAAGCCCAGTAACCTTTAGTCCCCCGACCGGCTCACGTGAGCCGTATCCACTCATGCGCTCATTCTGAGAGACGTAGTATTTCTTTCAGCTCAAGCCGGCGCGTTGACAAAAGATCAAAGTGTGTCTTTCTCTCTGGGCTCTTTCTGTCTCTTTCTGTCTCTGCCAGCTCCCTCAGAGAGCGTAATTACCAGCACAGAACGATAACACCATTAATAACTGCACACACAGTCAGAATGAGACAATTCCCAGCGAAAGACTCATTTCATGCTTTGACAATTCCTCCAGGAATCATGGCTCACAAAGAAGCGACGGCCACTTCAGGATTTCTTCTATTCCTGCCACTGGCTCCGAACCGGCCCAGGACTCTTCCTCTCATCCCAACCTCCCATTGTTCCGTCCGTCCAACCAATTTATTTTCTTCTGCTCGTCTTCTCGCGCGGTGGGCTATTTGTTCCCATTTCCTTAAATCCCCGCTTGCATCCATCCCTCTGTCTGTCTGCTACTTTACAAGCCATAAATCTCTGAAACTGTTTATCTGCGCTGTCCTCTCTGTTGTTGTCTTCTCTGTCTGTGCGTCCATCATCTCGTTGTCCTTCCGTCCTTCCATCCTTCCCCCTCTGTCTTAATCCTTTCATTTTTTCTCTTCTGCCCTTCCATTGATCCATTCCTTCTCTCCATCCATCTGTCCATCTTCCTGTTTACAGGTCATAAATCTGCAGCCCTGTCCTCTCCGTCCCTACGTGGACCTCACCCCCTCTGTGTGTGTGTGTGTGTGTGTGTGTGTGTGTGTGTGCACGTGCAACCACTGTATGAGTTCATCTACATAGACCTGAGCACTGCGTCGTCGTACTGTACACACACCTTTAGTGTGCGCCTCCCATTGAGGGGCCGTGCTGCTGGGGGGATTCCATTCCCCAGCTGCTGCCTGGGACTTTATTTTGGGAATATTTCTATAAATCATTCTGGCATTTACACATGCAGCGGCATTCTGGACACCACTGATTTGGAGTAAGGGGCTGTTTTATAAATAAACGTCTAAGGAGTGGACCCGGGACGCACACCGAGTGTAAACACCCCCCCCGCAAACACACACGCGGCACATGGCCTTCCTCCGCGCTCTGACACGGCCATAACTCACCCCACGCTACCGGCTCCTGTGAAATATGACAGCCCCACAGTGCTGGACTGGGCCCGTGTGTGTGAGCCATCCAGTGTGTGTGTGTGTGTGTGTGTGTGTTTTAACGGCGTGCAGTGACAAGAGTCCACCCCGATGTCCTTGTCCATCTCTCAGTAAACTTTTCATTGGGTCAGACATTAGCATAGGCGGCTAACTATAACCCACATGATGGATGGAGCCACAGCTCTATCTGTGATGTGACCCATGCACGGAGCCTCAATGGATAGAAAGGGCACTTCCTGGTGCATCATGCTAATGCCTCTGGTGCTGCTGGGACGCCTCGCTGTAGAATTTCAATAATGTTGTCGCTGAGTTTATCTGCGAAGAATCTCCAATGTTGCTGTCGTCCATAGAAGTGAGACGGTAAAATCAGTACAGTTCAGACTAAAACAACAAAGTCCTCGCTAAACGTTTTCATTTTAAATTAGCAATTTGAATTTATTGTCATCAGATTCGCATTCAGCCGTGCAGAGGTCTACGTATTAGAATGTGAACCGTTCCTGTTCTTCCCTCTGTCGCGTGTGCTTCCTACAACTTTGAAGGTTGAGCCTGTCTCTCACAGCTACAGTGCATTTTCTCTGGACCTGGCCCCAGTTTGATTTAAATGGAACTATGTGCTTTAGATTATGATGTTGTCCTGAACATCAACTGAACAGTCGCTTGGTCCCAGTGTTTTTGTTCCGGCTTCAGGCTGCTTCAGGACGTGTGAGTAGAGCAGAGGGCACCTCATAGAAGGAACAGGCTGCAGTGAGCTACTGTACCTGTAATCACCTTTAATTAGTGCTGCAGAGCGGTGACGGCCTACACCACAGCGCACGGACCCGACCGTCCCTCCGTCGCTCATTCCCATTGCTGCACGTCTCCAAACATCCCATCCTCCTCCAAACCACCTGCTGACTCAATTCCCTCCTGTATGGTCATAGCCAATGATGGCCAGCGGTGTTGTTAAGGGATTAGTGACAGTCCAATAGGATGGCCTCCTTCAGCCTCTATCCCTTCAACTCACCAGGGAACAAATAAGACACAAAGACACACAAACTCACATCACTGGGAGGACAACCTAACAGCAGAAAGTCCAAAACATTCTCCCTGGGAGTGTGGGACATGCTGAGGGCTTAGCTCCGCGACATGATGGAGGCCTCAGTGTGTCTGCGTCTGCTGTATGTTAGGCTTTTTTTGGTGCAAGGTGTGTGTGTGTGTGTGTGTGTGTGTGTGTGTGTGTGTGTGTGTGTGTGTGTGTGTGTGTGTGTGTGTGTGTCATACACTATACCCCACTATGCGATCCAGGTATAGGAGCCAGATGATGGAGGCGCAGATGATGGGGAGATGGAAAACGGATGATGACAACAGTCATTTGGAGTGAAATTGATTGTCTACTCACTGTTTCCATGAAGCACATCCCTCCGTGTACACGTCTCTGTGCGT
The DNA here is from genome assembly GCF_900634795.4 of Betta splendens. Lineage (NCBI taxonomy): Eukaryota > Metazoa > Chordata > Actinopteri > Anabantiformes > Osphronemidae > Betta > Betta splendens. The sequence continues at coordinate 11,605,303 of NC_040883.2, forward strand.
GAGTGATGCGCACGGCGGCGGCGGCGGCGGCGGCCGTGTGTACGCTACACGGCGTACTAACATAACACAGCAATTTAACGTCCCACTTCACTGCTGTCATACACAATCAGGCGTCGCGGGGCAGGTGCAGCGTAAGAGCCTGTGACACAGCATCCGCACCTGCAGACCAGCACAGCTTAGCTGGCGATTAGCTCATGGCTTAAGGAGCCCTATATGCATGCGAGGCATTAGCGTCCGTCACACCGTGGATGCTGGCACTTAGAAAATAAGACGCAGACGCGCGCACACACAATAACATGATGACAGAGTACATAATTATCCAGTTCTCAATGAGAGCGTGCTTCTGCCCTTCTCTGGACCACTGGAGTGTGTCATTACGTTTCCTCACGAGCCCATCCGTCACGTATAGTAAGCTCTTTCTCACACACACACGTTTTAGGAAGGAAGGAATCATAGGCCATTATAGTTAAAAAGTCCCAAATGACCCTGGGCAAAAGATTATGGTGAGTTCAAGGATCTCGGCTCTTCACGGCGCCGGCAACGATGCGACAACCGTCCAGAGGCCCCCACTGGTGTGAGTGACAGGCCGACAGCGGCCGTGTTCAGTCAGAGTTTGCTCCATTTGGAGGCAAAGCGGCTGTGATCCACCAAAAAGTAAATCATATTTATGGAGAACAGCTGTTTATTATCATCAAATATTAACCAGGCTCCAGAGAGAAAAGTGCAAGAAAAAGAAGATTCCCAGAAAAAATACTTTTTCTTTCCAAGTGGAACCAGACTTTTAAAATGCAATGGTCTGTGTGTTTTTTTTTATGATTTTTGTAAATCCTACTGTACATGCATCATACAGTAATAACTTTCTGCGAAAATGTCTATGTCTTAAAAAGTGACAGCAGACTGACATTTTTTACAGTGTGCACGATGATGGGAACACATTGTTTCTGGGCGTGAGGACGTTGAGTGATCATATCTAAAGTGTTCACATGTCGACTCCCTGTTGATGCACATGTGTGTAAATGACACAATTGATTTCTCAGTTGCACTCAGTCATAAATTGCCTCGGTAAGCGGGCACCGGTTCTGCGGTTGAGTCCTGTCAGTCTGGTCTATTCTGGGACCGTGAACCCGAGTCAGTCTCCTCTTTTTTCCTCTTCGTCGCCCCCTTCTTCTCAGTGTCTCTCTACCGCTCGCTCCCTGGCCGTCGGTCCTGTCTCCGATTCTGTGTCTGTCCCTCCCTGTCAGAAGATGAGGTGAGTATCTCTTGCCGTCTAGTTCGGCTGAGCGCGTGCGCCTTCGCGCGCACGTCTGTGGTCCATCCGGCGGTTCGGTGTAGATTTCAGCGACCCATCGTGGCCAGTGGAGGCTTAGGTTGCTTTGATGGACACAGAGAGAGAGCAAGAGCGAGAAAGAGAGAGAGAGAGAGAGAGGGAGGAGAACGAGGGAGGGGGCAGAGAAACGAAGAACAGATCAGCCATCTTTACTGCACAGCACAAAGTTTGTCTTTATTTTCTCCCTGACTGTGACGTGAATCTGGGCCGTACACACACACACACACACACACACACACACACACACACACACACACACACACACACACACACACACACACACACACTTCAGCATTAGCCCACAGCTTCGAGGGTCTACACTTCACCCTCCAGTTCTCATCCCCCTTTCTTCTAATCCTGTGTCCAGATCTGTTATCGCTGCCATTCAATAAGCCTCACACACAGTGTGTCTGCCACCCCCTTTGGCAGGACACAGATGCCCTGCTCTGCTCTTTTCTCCTCCCTCCTCCTCTCACCATGTTTGTTGGCTGTCTGTCACATACTGACAGGCAGAGGTGCGCGTCTTTATATACTGCAGCGTGTTGCTGCTGCGCTTCAGTGAACTTCTCTAAGGCGGCTGGTGTCTCAGGCATCTCATACAATAGCTTGATAACGTTTTAACATTTTGTCACATAATAAAAAAAAAATTATATATATATATATATATATATATATATATATATATATATATATATATATATATATATATATATATATATATATATATATACAGTTAATAAAAAATATCAAATCTCAATTTTTTTTTTAAACAAAAAATGTTTTTTATTATTATTATTATGACATCACTGGACTCGCTGGACTAAACGTATACTAGCAAAAGTAGAAAACAATAGTGTGCCATCTATGTGAGGTCTGGTAGGAGGTGGAGGCAGAGCGAGGCAGCGAGCTATGCAAAAAACAAGATGTGATGTGACAGCAGCCACGGGGCCGCTACCTGTGGGGCCCGCAGACAGAGATTCATAGGGCCACGACACGCAGCCCGGCCTGGCCCCGGGACCTGCCAGCCGTCACCTCTCCCTCCGCTGCATGAGGGCTTCGAGGCACACACACACACACACACACACACACACACACACACACACACACACACACACACACACACACACACACACACACAGGGCAGGACCTGGCAGTGAAATCAGAATGAGAACAGAATCTCCCCAAACTAAACTGACCTCTAATTAGTGCTGTTGGCAAAGTGGCTCCTCCCAAACACACATGTAGAACACAAACACACACACTTGGGGGCATAGTTGTGTGTGTGTGACGTGAACATAACTCCAGTCTGTGCATTGCCAAGTTGCACCTTATTTAACTTGTAAGCTATTTAAAATGAGGTCCATTCCACTCGAAGCCCAGTGTCACCGTGGCTCCTTCCTCCTCCCGTCTCACACACACACACACTCGCACTAAACTCTCCCAGGGACCGTGTCTGTCTGCTGCTGGGTCCTGGCCACAGTGTTTATTTACCGAAAGCAAAGACATGCAGGTTATAAGTAGAAGCAGTGTTTAGGGTGAAAACTTCAGATTGTTTATTGATTTTTATTTGTGTTGCTGAATAAGTCTGTCGGACCATGATGTGCTGGTGGGGCTTCGCTCGGGGCCCTGCATTAGACACACACATGCAGACAGAGATACACAGGAGCATGTGGCTGGACACACACCAAAGTCGTAACATGCGTCTGGAGCTGAAGGGATTCAGCTGACATTTTACTGTAGGTTTGTATCACTACATTTAAAAAAGGCATCTGTTTTAACATTGTGCTGCATCTATTTCTAAGTGCAAAATCTGCAAAAAATGCTGATGGGATTTTCCCCGCTGTGGGACTAATAAAGGCATTCTATCATCTCCCCTATTTTCAAAATAAAGCGTTAGGAAGATAAGGACGCAATCACGAAATCCTGCGTGAAATCTGCATCAGGAACGAACTGGAAACCCAAATAACAGAGGGCAAGGAGGAATCCCAGCGAAACGCTGCGAGGAGGGAACGAAACGGGAACATTTGGACTTCCTTCAAGTCATTCATCTGCATCTCGCAGCAGACTGGATGTGCTGGCCGGCTAATGACGGCGACAGACGCTTAATGCCTTCCTCACAATACCGACGCCATAAAACACAAGGCAAACAGGCGTCACCCCAAAGCGTTGTCTGTCGAGCCATCACCTTAACTACGCTGGCGACCGCACCGCGAGCGGAGGGTGGGAGGCGACGGCGGCGGAGGCGCGTGACGGGAGGGGCCGCCTGGAACAAGAAGGGGAGGAAGATTAATTGACACTCAGAGAATGAAAGCGTGCGTGTGTGTGTGTGTGTGTGTGTGTGTGTGTGTGTGGGGCAGACACTGAGCTGGCAGATGAATGAGCAGCCTCTTAGGTAAATGGCAGGGAGTATTGCACTGTCTGTCTGTCATGGTGATTAAAGGTACCGCCAGCGCGCGCGCTCGGCACAGCTCCGCGAACGCCGTGATGACCAGTGCGACAGCACGTGGAAGACCTTTATTCTGAAAGTCGCCAGCTGCTGCGGCTTGAAAGCGCTCGACTGTACAGATGTTGGACTTCAGCCGGTGAAGTCTAAGCAGCTATGGGTGTGAGATCAAGAGACGGATCAGGGGTCGGTCTCCGTGGCGTCCGTGAATGAAGCCCAGATTAATCTGAGCGGACCTACAGAGCCGTGGGACAGCGGCTCTGGATTAGTCTGTCCCCCGCCTACTCACAGCCTTTATCTACCAGCCATGATGGACACAGCTGAAGTCAGGGAGAGTCTGCTCGGGAGCCTGGCGCCTGCAACACATACAGCCGAGTGCCATAATGCACACGTCGGGCTCTTCACTGCAGAAAGTCTTTTTTATCGTATCGGTTTTTATCGTCAGCACGTGTCTGACTTTGAATTGTAATCATTAGGGTTACTGGCATTTGTGTATGTGAGCTGCTGAGACAAAGAGACGGGTCCATGTGTGTGTGTCGCCTTCCACTCGCTTGTGTGTGCATGTGTGTGCGTGCGTGCGTGTGTGCGTGCGTGCGTGTGTGTGTGTGTGTGTGTGTGTGTGTGCGTGCATGCGTACATGTGCACGTGTGTGTGCATGCCTGCGTGCGTGTGTGTGTGTGTGTGTGTGTGCATGCGTGCGTGCGTGTCTGTGTGTGCGCGTCACACATCTGTTGCTGTGTGCAGTAATTTGCGTTCGCAGCTTGGCGCCCTGGTAATTATTCAGACGCTACCTTTTGCTCCGACATTAAAAGCCTTCATCTGGCTGACATGAAACAGCGGAGAACCCGATAAGGCTTCAAACGCCGCCTGCCGTCCAAAGAGAAGCGGGAAAGGTGAAGAGATGCATGGTGGGATAGATGGGATTGTTTTTCTCCTGGTGTCTTGCGCCGGCGTTGCTCTTATACAGTAACCGCACCACAAAATATGTGATCACTGAAAGAAGGGAAATGAAATTAATATTCTGAACCAGCTTCTGGAATAAATGACATGCATTCTGTACTGTGCTGTCTTTTGAATTCCGGGGGGGGGGGGTGCAGGGGGAGAGGGTGAGATGGACAGAATGGGAAGATGTGACTGGAAAGACACCAGCGGCAGGTCTGCACTCCTACGTCTACACTTAGTCCTGTTCCGACAGAGTGAGTCAATACTTGCATGTCCACAAATCTCATTACAGCAGATAAATGTTTGTCCTGTCGGTTTCCTCTGTTTGGGACAGAGCGAACTCCTCACTGGCGTCGTGGAACATGTGTGGCACACTTTGCTGGTGCGTCTTTTCACGAGCTCCCACCTGCGTCCTGGTGCTGAGCTCGGCCTCATTTACAGCTCCCGCCTTGTGAGTCTTGACTCATGGACCACACGTTAATGGGCCGCGTTCGATTTGAACAGACTGAGAGCGGAGCCACTGACTTGTAAATAAACATAACCTATACAGTATCTATGACAAATATATTAAATACATCACATTTTAGTTCATGTTTGTTTCCCTGATGTCGCTCATACAATTGTTTTCTGAGGCTCTGAGGTTCTGGCCTGCAGATACTGAACCGAATCCAGATCAATCTGTCATCTTCTGCGTGGGACGTTCAGTTGCTGAGTAACTGCATCTTGAATGGCTGGATTTTCTTAGATCCAACTAGCGCTGCTGTCCAATTATCAATTAAAGCAAGTGCAACCATAATATTTGATGTGACTAAAAGCTGCTCTGTGACGCTGAAAAGCAGCCGCCGTACAGACAATTAGGGTGAACTCTGCATCGGCAAAATGAAATATTAAAAGGCGGTGTGCGCTCTGATGTGTTTTTGCAGCGTGGAGGAGGCCTCACTGTGGGGAATCCGTCCGCTGGGTTCCCCGACTAAAGACAACAAACCACAGATGAGCTGGAAATTTGCTAAAAATCCACACACGTTGTTTCTCAGGAGACTCCCTTCGTCTTCCTTTATGCTTGTTATCATCACGGAAACAAGTGAGTTTGTCTGCACATCCATATTCATCACTTGGGTCTGCATGAATATTAATTCTGACTTAAAGAAGAAAATAAATGAGGGAGAAGGAAATATGACACTGGCAGAGCCTGCGTGTGTCTGTCGCTGCCTTCTCCTGTACCCACGTGTTCATCCCAGTCTGGCTCCTGTTCTGGATAATTGTCAACAACTGGTCTCAACTCCACAATAATGTATGTGTGACATTCTTCTGGTACAGTATGTTCACAGCAGCCATTGAATTCTGCACCGTTTAAATCCAGCCTACGTACGTACGTTGTTACAGCTCTGTTCGTCTTAATCCTGTAATTCCCGTTTCTTTCTGAGCTTCGCGGGTCCCCTCATTTTTTTCACTGCCATCTTCGAGTCTCATTGCTGCTAACGACGCTGGCTCATCTTCCTAAATTGAGTTTTGTTGTAAGTACAGGCCAGGATTATTATCATTTCCTGGCCAGCAGTTAAATTAGAAGTAGTTTAATTACACTGCGATTGTCTTCAGTGATTGAATTTCAGCTTAACCCTCTGAGAACCCACACGAGGAGCAGAGCTCTGAGGGGAAATGCCTTCGTTTGAGCCGAAGAGGAAGGAAGAACAACTGTTTTACTTTTTACATTCTGCTATAATGTTGCTTGTTGGAATAAAAACCATTAACTGCTTCCTGCAAAGCATCTACTTTAGGAGTTAGACTTATCACAAGCTCTACTGTCTGATGACGTGACTTATGCAATCAAATTAACTGAATGTTTAACATTTCCCATGGGGTCGGTGTCATAGTCATACATTGGAAAGTTGCTTTATAGGCTTCTGTATGATTAATTAAAGATGTTTTTTGTGTCACGTTTTAGCCTAGGTCATTTGTTAAAGCTTAAAAAAACGATTTAAATGGTAGAATACTGTATGTACAGTACACACACGTCCAGTGGTCAACCGGAATAAACATCAATTTATGAACAGATTAATTATGTGTTCACTCGTGTCACTTTGTATTTATTACACACAATGTAATAAATACAAAGTGTCACAAAAAGACAAAATGCCACAAACCATGTTTTTAATTAGTTTTCAGAAGGGGTGAGATTGTTTTACAGTTTTTCAAAGCCAAAACGTCATCTTCACACGACCCTAACATACTCTGGTCAAGTTTCCCAAACCTGTGTGTCTGTATTCATCTGTTTAAGTGTGAGCCATCTGGAGCCTGACCTGAGCCTGCCAGGACACACAAAGCCAAAATGTAGCGCTGCTCCAAGGGCTTGTACACACACACACACACACACACACACACACACACACACACACACACACACACACACACACACACACACACACACACACACACACACACACACACACACTGACTAAAACTTAACTTACCGTCATAATATTTTGCACATGTGTAAACAACAGAGTGAGCTTTTCTTCTACATCTCTAATTTTCTCGAAGACAAAAACGAAGACAAACCTTCAGATGAGACTTCACAGCTGATCATAGAGCTGAGTCTGGAGATGTCATCCAAAATTATTCTACTTCCACACAAGTTCACCTGGATGACTGGACTGGAGACTTTACCAACAGGTGTCTCACATCCCACGGAAGCAGTAGGAGACACATGAATGCAGCATTGCCCAGCTATGTTTTAGTTAACAGTTACAGTAAAATCGAGTATGTTGCTCCTCTGAGGTTGGACCTAAAACTGTGACTGTGCTAAAAGTGTGAGTTCTGACCTTTGCACATGACTGTACAACAAATTTTATGTCCACACTGTGGCAGCACAAACTAGTGTGGTCGTAAGCACAACATTGTTTATTAACTTGTTGTCAGATGACAGTTTGCAAATGACATACTGTATTATGCGACGTTCCTTAGGAGTCATGCTGGGAGGACGTCTGCCTGGGTGAAGCCTCTCTGTCCTATTAATCGTGGGTGTAAAAATGGAAATTGACAAAATTGAAAAATGTAATTACATAAATTGTTGCTTCATACTCATATTGGTGGTAATTGGAGCTTCCATGCAGGACTCCTTGATGGAAGCTTCTGCCTCATCCCCCATATCACAATACTTGTCAGTTGCTATCAATAGATTCATAACAGAAAGGTGGCACCTAATAAATATGCCATGATGGGCGCAACAAATCAGGCCTTGCCTCAGATTTATGCCCTTAATAACTCTATTTGGCATAATGCTGACACCTGCTCTGCCAGGCAAAATGGAACTAAATATTTCAATCAATGCCAACGCATAAAGAACTCTTCTTCTCCCCTTGTTTTATCTTTGACTTTCCAACAGTGCTGCACTCAGCCCCTGTCTTTGTGACCTTTACTGCACTTAGGTATTAGTATCTGTATCTTTCCCTCTGAGGGTCTCTCTTCGTGCCCCCCTCGTTCAGAGCAGGAATCATCTGGCAGATCTCTTTTAGGTATTAGTTTATGGGCCATGACATAAGCTATGAATGAGAAACAACGGGAAAGACTTGAGAACATTAATCACAGAGCAACATATGGTAATAGACGGTTATCAATTCCCTTACACTCTGTGATTAAGGGAGGGAGAGGAGGAGGAGAAGCGAATAAAGAGGGGACGCGAGAAGACGAGATGCAGGAAGATAGACGAGGAACATGACGTCTTGGGGTGGGAGACGTTAGAAAAATAAAATAAAACAAGAGGGGACAAACAGACAAGCTTAAACTAAACTTTGATATGCTCTTTGAAACCATCAAGGTCAAGATTTCAGTTCAGTTCATCTGACCTGTCTTTAAATATTACCTTCAGTGCTCAGATATAAACACAGCACCAGCCCAGATGTTGAGGCTTCCTCGTCCTTCACTGTTCACCACCTCATACATTTATTGTAAAATGTTCGTGTTTGATCATAGGGGCTTAGTTTTATCTAATTACTTGAATGTAAACCATAACAGAATATAATAAAACAATTAAATCATTATATATAAATAAATAATAATTAAAAATATATTCTTTTGAGATGAAGCCCTTTGAACGAGCAGCCTAGTTTGTCAGAACATAAGATAAAACAAATGGATACTTATTATTTTAGGAATGAATATGATCATTTTAATGTTTGGTTTAAGCCAGTTTAAACGGTGTGGAAGTGGAAATAAAGGGTCGGTTGGATTCTATCACCGGGACAGCACTGGTCCTGGAGCCACGGGGTCCGTGGAGACGCTCCACGACGCGGCTACGTGGAGCAGACTCGTACAGTAGCTACGGCCAAGCAGACAGCGGTACAGTAAAGAAAACAGAACCACAACACGAACACGTCAGCTAGTTGAAAAAAGCTGTGACGTGGAGGCTTAGCTACCGTTGGTCTGGCTAACGGTAACTGGCGTTAGCTACTTTGGCTAAGTTAGCTAATAATACAGTGTGGACTCACCGTCCTGTACTGCATAGACGATTTGGTCAAGCGATGTTTTTGTGAAAAATCAAGAGTTAAATAGTAGATAAAGACAGTTAGCTAACGAACTTTTTATGCTAGCGTAGCTGAATGAATCACGTCAACACTAAGGTTTAACTCTAGCTACAGTTACAGTCGATGGTTGATTGAACGGGGGCTTAAAATTTAAAGCTCGGAACTTGTTGGACAGCAGTTTAGCTAGTGCATCTTTAATATGCACAGGTTCTGTAGGAACCACTACGAACTGTGTTATATACTGGTTTACATCCTATAGCTGTGTTTCAGTTTTATTTACTATTCAATTAACTCCAATTCACTGTTGGTGATGCTGTGTGCATTTAGGGTTAACAGGTCCAATATGGTTTATCGCAAAAACATTAGATGTAGTACCAGAGTAAAGTGGAACACATTCATGAAATAAAAATACATTTGTGTGATATTAAAACATTTGACAACTTGAATTTAGCAGCATCTGTGGAAACCTGTGATAACTTGGGCAAACAGGCGCCTGTGCTTGTGCGCCGTCCACTTTATACTGTCCCTGTAAATGACGTCATGGCGGAAACGCCATCGTTCCAGTTAATTTGAAGGAGCGTATTTCTGCCAGCCAATGGTAATATCTAAACAGCGATGTGTAAATACGATAAAAGGGTAACCTGACTCCACGGCCCGCTGCACCCACGCCTGTGCGGCTGCGTGACTCCTCCCGAGCATTTTGGTGGAGATTTATAGTCCATCCATCCTGCTCTCATCACCATGCGGCTGAATTATCTCATCGGTCAGATTAATCCACCGATTACATTTGATTTAATTTTCATAATAATTAAAGTGAACCATCACTAAAATTAAAAGCTTTCACAAGTGTGTGCGTGCGTGCATAGGTGTGTGTGAATGAGGGAGCGAGCGTGTGGGGGAGGTCGGATATCTGCATGCGTGCTCGGATGCATAGAAGGGGCTGTTGTGGTATTTGTGCGGCCGCGGACTCTTTTCTCCTTCTTTACTCTCTCCATCTTTTGGTCTCCTTTATTCTTCCTGTCTCTCCACCTGCTCCGTGAATCCCCACCAAGTGATTACATTGATAGGTGCAAAAGGAACAGTAGTGGACAGAAATGATTACATTTGCATATTGCACGCCTCATGCGTGCCTCTCGCCCTCCCACCCCCGGGAAACGAACCCCCCAGGCTCCCGAAGGCCTGGCCGTGGTGCTGAAGAGCCCCAGACCTTTGAGTGTGTTGAAAACCCCACATGGGCAGATTTAAAAACAACCCCAAACTCTTCGCTGGAGACCAAGTATGAGCAAAGCCTCCTGGTGCTGGGAGACAGTGTGTGTGTGTTATCTGCATTAGGTGGCAGCAAAGATACAGTACTCTGCCTCGCAGCCGGTGCACTTCCAGTGCAGAGTTTGTTAGCGTCTGTGAGAGGGGGAGACAGACAGAAACCCAGCATTCCAGTTGTCATGGGCCTAATGATTTTATGTATGTGTGTGTGTAATCCAGCTACTTCAGTTGAACATTAAGGTTTTTATACACTAGATGCAATGAGTATAAGCACAAGCGTGTCAAAGATAAACTGAGTTTATGCGTTGCCTTCATAAGAAACATAAAAACTCTCTTAAAGCTTTTTTCATTTATCCTGTTTTTATTATCATGGATGGTATGTGTCCACATAGTGTACTTCTTCAGCTGTAAGTGTTTTTGTTAAATTATAATTTCATTATTATAGATTATTTGTTTATTTTTTAACAAGCAGAATTATGTGTTTTGACTCCTGTCTGGTGTAAATGTGTTAAGACCTCATAAAAAGTAAAAATCTTTGCACCTTAAACAATTCAATACTTAAGATTAGGAAATCTTATCAGTGAGACAGTGGTCAGAACCGGTGGATCAGGGCACAGGCAGATCTTGGGTCAACAAAAGTACAGTGAACGAGCACTCAGCCTGATTCAGCGATATGAAGAGATAAAAACCTGGAGATCCACTAATATTCAACACATTCTGTCATGTGATGCAGCCAACAACAGCGATGCATTATTTATAAAACAGTGATGGGGCACCCTGTTAAGCCACCAGTAGGTAAAGCCGTGATGTGTTTGATGTATTCTAATTAAGAGCAGTAAAAAACTCAGTAGTGCAGCGCGGTGCAGAAATGGCATTTCTCTGACAGCTCGGAAAATTTGCCAATTCTGCATCCAATCCAGTAATTGCAGCCAGAATCCCACAGACAGGGCAAGAGAAAACCCAGTGCACAATGAACTAATGAAATCAAACGTGCGCTGTGGTTTTGCATGTTAATGCTGGCAGTGGGTGTCGATAGCGTTTAAAGATGTCAGCAGGTGGATAGCGAGATGGATGGCCCTCTGCCTGCCTTTCACTTCTCACCCCGAGGAAGTTAAACAGCATGTGCCTTAAATAGAAAACTTCAATATCTATTTAGAGAGACAGAGAGAAAGATAGAAGGGGAGAGGGATAAGAGAGAGCGAGTTAGAGAGTTGAAATACGGCAATAAGTCCCTGACCTCAAGTGCAGATTGCGACACATTGACACTGTTGTCATTTGTTAATCAATAGAAGTGCTATGCAGGCTATACATTTAATGGCATGAGATTGGCAAACCTGTAACAAAATTAGGGAAAGACTAAGACCACAGCCTGTTTCTCTCCTCAGTCAATTTACAAGCTCAATGACTTCCACAGTGCTGAGGGAAACATGACTTTGAGGCTCACCATCGAAATCCTGTGACTTCAGATGTTCACCCAAGCATTTTAGCTGTAAATCTATGTTCTATTACACTTAAACACATTTGCCAGTGGAAACCAACTGTTTTTGACAGCGTTCTACAGTGGAACGAGGCTCACGCGTTGGGCTCAAGTTGGGCTGTTATCCTAAGGTTATAGTCTTGGTGGCTTGTGTGCATGTGTCATTGTAAAACCCACCCTCATTATGCTCCATCTTCATTAATAACAGCTATGCTTTTTAATTTCTCATGCGCTGGCTAAATTAAATGTGTCATCCTTTAGAATAAATAGTTTACATCTCATGCGGCCTCTCTGTGGCCGTCCTTCTCCTCCTCTCTCTATTTTTACCAGGCACACACACAGACACTGAGGCGCTTTGGGATAATTTACAGGATAAATAAAGCATTGCTCCAATTAGTCTTAAGTCAAATAAATTAGTCATAAATTCAATCAAGTGCATTTTATGTGGATGAGATTCATGGTGTTGATTGCTGTAGAAATATATTCACTAGACAACAGCATTATATTAGTAGCAGGAAGTAAAGATGATACGATGCATAGTAATCACTTGTTAAGCATATTAAGGGTAATACAAGAAAAAACAAAGTAACAAAGTAGCAAAAAAAAGCCAGTGATGAATTAGAAACTTTGCTTCCTCATTTTTGATTATTGGATTTTATTTGTAGTTTGAAAATTGAATAAATTAAAATGAATGTGTGAGTAATTGAGTTTTTTAATTTTCTTTACCGTTTTTAACCACCACCGTTGTTTTTAACTAGACCTTTAACTAGTTCTGGCTGTAATCTCTGCTACACACAAATGTCTGAGCCTTGGTAAAACCTTAGTGGGGTTTTTGAAGGGTCTAGTGGGTCACTAGTCTTTTTTCTGCGGTTCCCCCTAAAAAGTCCTGACCTATACACGTAGTTCAAAAGAATCTGCTGTGCCAGGGATCAGGCAGGAGGCAAGTTGCCCTGCCTCCTGGAATAAAAGTCCACAGACACATCATCACACAGTAGATGCCATCTGAAGGAACACTTCTCTAACAAAGTTAGGGGCGGATGAGTCGCTGCTGCTAAGTCGTCTCCTCTTTTTGTTTTTGTCTGAGTTTATTACTTATTTTTCTTTCTGTCCTCTTTGTTCATTGCTGTTTCCGTCCTCAGATTTTATTTTTTATCGCCACGCTCTTTTCTCTTACTATTGTTGGCCGTTGTTCTCAGCCTCTCCCTCACCCTCGTGCTCTCTCACTTCTTTCCTGTTCCCACTGTGCTCGCTTCGTCTCTAGGGCCTTGACCTCTCGCTGTGACCCCGCCGGGCTGCAATGACTTTGATACACAGTACAGCCTAGTTGGTAGAAGTCAGTGCAGAGGCTACAGATATGAGCTGCAAACTTTTTCTCTATAGTCAGCGTAAAAGTATGTGTGTGAATAGATCCTGTTGCATGCAAGTCCTCCATCGTGTGTGTGTGTGTGTGTGTGTGTGTGTGTGTGTGTGTGTGTGTGTGTGTGTGTGTGTGTGTGTGTGTGTGTGTGTGTGCTGGATCCTGTTGCACGGTGAGTCCTCTATCAGTGTCTGCCTCCTGATCTGATTGATTGTTCTGGGTAAATTAGGACTGGGTGCTGGTGATGGGTACAGGAGTGAGTTACACTCCTCACCCCCGTCCTTGCCCTCCACCCTCCTCTCTGTCCCGCCTTTTATCATCTTCCTTCGTGTCCTCATCCTTGCCTTCACCTGTTCTTCCTACACCTTTTTCTCTTTTACATCTCTCCTTTCTCTTCATAGTCACTTGACTTTGTCCTCGTGGTCTACGTCACAGTTGTAAAGTGCAACTGTTATATGGCATCTGTTAATTATGCACAGTCAGAATGATGCCAGTGAACGGATATACTAGGAACTTTGTGTGATCTTGACTGTCTCTCATTCTATTCAAAACATAAATTATAATCCTATTTTGCAGAATACCTTGTGCCAGTGTTTCATTGCATGATGACTTAAGGTCAGGCTTTTGTGGATTCAGGTACATTGGCATGAACCACTGCGAGAAAGGCCTTTAGTTTTGGGGCATTACTGTACCTTGTGGCTCTTTCTGGATTATTACATGTCTGGCTCTTAGTATTGTTTTGTTGGGGAGGGATGTTAAGTGTTTGTGCACTTTGCGCTACAGTAAATTTAAAAATCAAAAGCAAGCGTGTTGATCTGCTAGTGACCAGTGTGCACTGACCTACAGTATTTCTTAGATTCTGTGAATGACTTTTCTTTCTAGTGGTTTATATATTAAAGCTCATATCAACTCTGTTTTGGTGACACTGAATTACACTGAGCTACTCTTCTCCTCTCCAAAGATACTTTTTGCTTATAAACTGCTGAATTAGCAAGATTCCAAAGGCTGCTAGGAAATCTCGGGAAACTAGACCCCCCTCGTCCATAAATAGATGTTTGTTTCTGCTCCCTCCGTTTGTTTGTGGAGCCTCTTTCTGAATCGGGCCGGCAGGGACCATGTTTCAGGAAAGACAGCTTTTCTTCTCTTCTATATTCTTCTCTTCTCCATTTTTACCTAGTCTGGACTTGATGTGCTGGGTATTATATTGTGCGTCATTGTCATATAGTTGTGTAAATGACTATTTTGTGACATTAAATATATTTGAAGCTGCCACTGGTTTTATTGTGAGCTGTGTCCTGCAGTCAGTCTCTGGCTCTGTCTGCAGAATGCTGGTGTCCTGGAGTGGCACATCAGTTTGGTCAGTTTACCCAGCGCTCCTTCCTCTCCTGTTTCTCCCTCCCATCCTCTTTCTATTGCTTCCTCGTTCTCCTACTACACAGCAATTGAGAAAAGACCGAAGCCCTGCTTCATGGCGTAAAGAATGCGCTCTGCCTCTCAGCTGCAGACGGAGAGAAGAGAAGAGAGGAGAGGAGAGAAGAGGAAAGGGGACAGAGGGAAAAGGAGGGAATAAACAGGAGGAGAAAGGCAGCAGCACACTTGCATCTGTTGTGGCACCGTCCTGCAACCTAGAAGCGAATGAGAGAATCTGAGAGAGGTAGAGATAGTATGCCAGAGCTAGAAGAGAGAGAAAGAGGGGACATGTCAGACAGCCATGTCCTTGAGAACTGCACCACAACTCTTTGAAGAGAAGCGGGAGATGGTGTGAGTAACGTGCATCTCAGTGGGACGTGTGCTTTGTGTGTCTGTCTATTTGTTGCATAGTTGTGTGTGTGTGCGCATGCGCGCGTGTGTGTGTAACCTGCTGCTTGCATGCTGACCTGCCAAGTTCACAGTGAAGGGGGCTTGGCTGCAGATCGTCTCTGCTATTGTCTGCCTGCCTAAGTGTTGCTGACAGGGGATTATGGCAAATACAAAACGCCGTATGGACCAAAGAAACACGGTGCCAAACTTCATAGACACATGCACGCATGCATGAAGCTCCACGGTGAGAGCTCTGTATGACGGCACTCCGTGTGTGTGTGTGTGTGTGTGTGTGTGTGTGTGTGTGTGTGTGTGTGTGTGTGTGTGTGTGTGTGTGTGTGTGTGTGTGTGCGGGAACTCACTGTACTGTATCTAGTTTTGTTGTTATCTATGTTGATCAATGGTAAATTGGTAAATTAATGTATAGATGGTAAGATAAATGTACTTCATATCACATTCTCTCAAACTGTGTGTAACTATGCAGCAAATGTTGCATTATGAAGACTAAATGATACAGTGACTGCAAAATTAAGTCTTAGCTGATTAAACGTGTGAGATCCAGACTAATGCACACAGTACTTCATAACATACTGTAATTGCTGCCAAATTAATTCAGAATAATATACGTTACTTGAGGAATCCTTGTGGTTTGAGGGATGTCTCTTCAGATCCTGTGAGGTCTCGGGATCAGAGCCCAGTGGTGTGACCCATTGAACTATTTGTAACTAATCATAGGCCACAAGCCACACAGCATGCCATAGAGCCCAGTTGGGTTACACTCATCAAAATATAATGAGAGTCAACATGTCACTCGCGTTTCCAGAGGCATTCTCTGGATCGACGGCATTGCTGCCGACGTGTGCCAAGCAGTTCAGACGATATGAATTAGCCAGGCAGGTAAAATCATCTCCGCTCCTGCATACTACTAAGTATGCCAGTGGAACTGGATGTAATAGTTCAGGTAGGATAGCATCACACCCTAATCTAAAAATTCCCTGGTTGCATCATGTGGGTATCACATGTTCAGTATCATCTGCAGTGTTTGATCATTTGTAGGGAGACAACATCATACTCTCCAAAATATATTTAGGTATTAAATGATCGCATACTGTGTGCATAGATAACATACCAAAGGATGCATATCAGTTCTTTTCCTGAAACAGCACTTATACATGACATGTTGCAGGATTCATCTGTCTTGTGTCTTCAATTTATGACTTATCTTAACTCCTTACAAGCCTCTCATAAATGTATACACATGTGCCAACAAATAATTTAATTTCTAAAATGAGACAACAGTATAATTTGTGTCTATATTTTACAGTTAAATGTATATGGTGAGTTGTATAAAATATAATTTAATGTTTATTAATTTATGTATAAACTTGATTTTATTAGTTTAATTAGTTATATTCATTGCTATAAGCTAAATGAAGTCATCATAAAGATACTGTAATTGGCAATAAGTATATAATTGATATAACACAAAGTGATACATATGACTGTTAAATTATAGGTGCTAAATATTTAGGTTATTCTAAATAGGTTGCTGCGAATGCCACAAATGTATACATGTTATGTGAATAACCTTTTTTTGAATAATACTAGTAATATACCGTATGTCCACCTGTCTCATACAGTACGTATGGTTTCATCACACACTCATCCTAACTAACGTGTCCTTAGCATCAGTGAATTTAGAGGAGTGACAGGCAGAGCTGATGTTGTCCCCAGTATATATTTAGACTTTAGAAACTCTCCCTAGGGTGAGCATGTATGCACTATGTAGTGAGATTATTAGTGTGTGTGTGTGTGTGTGTGTGTGTGAGTAGTGTGTTTTAGGCTGTTCCAGTCAACCAATTGAGGTCAGTCGCTCAATAATTAAAGCGTGTCACTGGTTAGTGCACGAGCTGGGTCGCCCAATGGGAGAGACGGATGTCAGATCAGAGTGAAAGAGAGTCGGAGTGACGGATAAAAGAAAGCTAGAATACGAGGATAAGCGGCAGCACAGCCTGGGACAGAGAGTAAGAAAGATACAAAGGTTTAAAGACTGAGATGATGTATTGTTTATCCATTCATATTAACGTTCATTAAATGTGTGAAGACCTCCCTTTGTGTATGCTGCAGGTCTTTTGTGTGTGATTTGTTCCACTTGTTGCAGTATAAATGTGACCGAAGCGTTGGTACAGTCATTTTTTAATTTTCCCTTATTGCAGTGTCTGAGGGTTGAGCAGGCCGTACAGCCGGTACCTGAGTAGAAGAACATCAGGTAAGAGGAGCAAAGCTTTGGTTCTAAATGGGCACATAGATAAAAACGAGCTGGAATAATGATAATAAGAGCCAACCAAATATTTTATGGGCATGTTGCAGTAGTGTGGTAAATGTTAAGGTTCAGTTTGCCTCTTGAAAGTGAGCAGACAGGAAACCATGAGCATGAGCATGCTTCTGTCCAAGTTCTGAAGTGTAAGAGTACCAAGGCGGGTTTGTGATATATTTTTTTATTGGCATCATTGACCCAATAATAATTAGTGACTGTGAGGGTCATGGGGTGGAGGTGGATCCTTTAGATGTTCACTTTGCACTAGTTTTAGACACTGATTATTCAAAGAAAAGAAAGAATACTTAATTGGTGGTATTTTTTTAATTAGTGATGATCACCAGCAGTTATTCCACTGTACATTACTGTACTTTGGAAACAATACATAATATTATGTTCACGTATTCGCTCTATACTAGACACCGTTGCCAGCCTGACATTGCATGTTACTTTCCAATCATCCCAATGTGCTGATGTGTGCTGATTTTAAATTGATGTCTGACAGTAAATTTGAGTTTAATAAGTTGTTTGCACACTAATTAATATGATGTTGGGGTTTTGGTGGTGCTACATCCGGGTTTGGTGGTATAAGCATTTGGTTGCTTCGTCTTTACACCATAGCAGGTTGAGCCATGAGCTTTATCTTTCTGGTTGGTGTTGGTGTTGGTGTTGTCATCCTTTTGGCTTTGTGGTCTTTACTATTACATCATTAGAATTTCACTAATGTGTGTGATCCCAGTGTTGTCCTATTTAAAAATATAAAGATGCTACTTCTGGAACTTTTTGTAGTTTCTTCACTGTATATTCTTACACTCAAACCTTGGATGTCGTCTAGAGTTTGTAATCGGATCGCAGACTCTGGCCTGATGTGGGCTTCTATTTAACTGGAAGCCTTTCCAGTTCCTATTAATACTCTATGCCTCAGTTGCTGCCTGCTAGCCTGCTTGTACGCTCACACCCACACCCACAAACACACACACAGATTGGTAACCAGACACTTAGGATCTCACTCACTACAGACCGAAGTTCACTTCAGGCTCTCATGATGTCATTAGGCTTGGCATAGCATATGTGACATCACCGAAAGCATTCATGTAAAAGCATACCAGGAATATTTGTTTCATTTTTCTTCTTCAAAATTCAAGTTTTATGTGGTGAATGGTTCCAGTGCATGCTTCAGTTCTGGCCGGGGTCGTTTTGTCATTGTTGGATGTGATATTCTGAAAAAATGGGACAAACTAACTTGAATCATGAATATGTATTTGAAGCTGAGTTAACTCACATGATGAGAGAGGAAACATGTGTTTATGCATACTGTGTGAAACTTGTTTTGTTTTCCTTGTATTTCCTGATTTCGCTCCATTCATTTAGTATGGTGTCGGTGGAACATCCACTTCCTCTATTTCTTCTTCCTCTCAGTCTTTTGTTTCAAGTTGTTCAGTCTGTCCGCTGATGTCTCTCTGTTCCCTCTAATCCTTCTGTATTTACTGCTAATCCTTTTTATGCTTCTCCCAGCCAGAAGCCCCAGTGAGATCCTGTAGATTTAGCCAGAGGTTGATCTCATGATTAGTATTCAGCTGTCAGAATATGTCAGTCAACTTTTGGAGCCCCCTCTCAATCCTTGCGCTCCCATCATCATCTCCACATTAAAACCCTAATGTGCATCTCAGCATATAAGTTTGCATGTGTACGTGTGAAAGTGTGTATGTGCACGCAGCATCAGAATGTCTTGAAGTGAGAGCCCCGCATGCGTTAATGTAGATACATACCCACCCTCCTCCTGATTACTCAGGAAGTCGCCCTCCATCATCTTAAATGACATGAAAAGAGCTGGAGACAGATATATGCATGAATTAATTGGCTTGAATAGGAGTATTTAGAAGCTTAATCCGTGGGGATTAACGCAAGCAGCCCTCTCTGGATTTAAGCTTCTGTGCATTTTCAGCAGAGGATTGTTTCATTTCACTCCATCCTCACGCTCCCCCTCCTCCTCCTCTGTGCCACCACCTTTAGTTCTTAGTCTGTGAGCCTTTAAAAAAGCTGTCAAGTGTAGGATTAGCAATGTTGTATACCACTAGATAGCTAATTGCCCTAATAACCTTTAAAAAATACAATTATGGTTTTCATTGTGACATAGTGTTTAGTCCCCAGCTGTGCTGCTCATATTTCGTTGTCTTTCAGGTTTATGTACATAGAAATGCTTTCTATTATTACATGGTTACTGCAATCGTAAGATAAGAAGCAAGAATGACCCATTAACCAGATTTGTACAGTGATGTTTATGGTTATTGCATCCGTTTTGATTAATGTATACAGCATATTCAATAAACATTTAATTCAATGTTTGATTGATTTGATTTGCAGCTACTGTGATTAGCTTGTGGCTGTTTTTCTTTGCTAAAGTGAAATCGTTTACTGTGATCTGTCTTTCCAGTTAGCGTTTCGGTGCCCAGCCCGATTTGCTGCTCAGGTGGACTGTTAAAGCATAATATAGTGATTTAGCGCAGGACTTTTATAAAGTTAGGGGACTCGAAAGAACAGAATTAAAAAGCAGCACCAGCCAAGATAAAAGATTGCTCATAGTGCCTTAGTTTGGCTCAGGCTCCAAAACACAAGCTCCTACATTTCCCAAAGGGGAATTTAATTGCATCTTTTATTAAGGCCTATTAAACATTGGGAAGCACCTTCCTGAGCCACAGACAATCTTTACGGCTGTCGAGAGGACGCTGCACTTCATGCCTAAAAATCAGTGGCATGCCCCTTTTTACTTGTTCTGTGAAAAGGTTGCATCAGTGGCCTCGTGTTTGTTAGACTGTTAGAGCGGTAGAAAGCAGGGTGTTATGTTGCATATACTGTATGTTGAAAATCTAACAGAAAAATGTGACCCTTGTCTTCTATTGGTGCCTTTTTCCTGCCCTTTCCTCTCTACACCTTCCTCCACATTTCCTCCACCAACTGTCTCACCACCAACTTCTCCCCCTCTGCTCTTCCACTCCCATCTTTTCCTCATACACTGTGATACGGCTCTGTCTCTCTCCTCCACCTCCTCCCTCCTTCATTTATAGAGTTTGCACTGCAAGTCTATGAGATACTGAGCAGATCAATGCCTATAGATTGGCTCATTGGAAGCCATTAGTTATGGGTTTTTATAAAGCTAGTCATTATTGTGTTTAATCTTGCAGAAAATTAAATTTAGAGATGTGTACAGTGTTTTGGTTAAAAGTTGTTGATTTTTTTACCCTCTCTCTCACACTCTCTCACCAGCTGCTGTTTTTCTCCCTTTTGTTATGTTTATTACTGAACGTGTGTGTGGGTGCTCGAGCATAAGCCAGAATGAATGACTGACAGCCTTCGTAAAACACACACACACACACACACACACACACACACACACACACACACACACACACACACACACACACACACACACACACACACACACACACACACACACACACACACACAGGTGCATTAGTGTCACAGTTGAGAAGCCATCATTCATCCTGGTCATGCCAAAAAACCCTTCAAGAAAAATGCCCATCCAACAACATGGCTTGGCTACAGAACTGCCCTTTTCCTACAGTGTTGGCAAATCCTTCTGTTGTCAAAGGCTTTAATAACTTAAAAGTGATAGTGGTGCTGTTCTTTCCCTCGACACTTTGCTTTTGTTGTCCAAAGAGCATCGTAGATTTGTCCAGGTCCAGCTTTTAATTTTCAGAATTAGTCATGAATTTTTTTTCCTCCGTTGGACACGGTGCACCTTTGCGGCAAGCCAAAACTACAGATGCCCAAGCTCTGGGGTTATGCACTGTATTTATTGTGCACTGTCCCATCAAATAAGCTGATGAAACAGTCAGGGTTTTAATTCTACTGTACCTGCTTTAACCCTTCATGTCTCCATCACTTTCCTGCATGTCCTTCTCTTCCAGTTCTGCACCCTTTTCTTCATCCCTCCCCTCCTTCCTGTCCTTTCTGCCCCTTCCTTTTTCTTCTGTACGTCGTCTTCTCCTCTTGTCCCCAGTCCCCGTGTCCCCCTATCTTAAATCCCGTTTTGCCTCCTCACTTCCATGTCCTCTCTAACGAAACAATAGATGCCTTGAGCTCTGAAAGATCATTTCCCACCCCACCCCAGCGCCATCAACACCACTTACCCTCCTCCTCTCCCACCCCATGATGATATGCAGAGTAGGGCAGCAGCCTTCTTTTGTTTAGCTTAGCGCAAATGAAAATTGCTAATCAATTTTTACCCCCTCTTATTTCATGGCGTGTAGTTCCTGCCCCTCCCCTGCCAGCTGTCATTGTGTGGTTGTGGCGCAGGGCTGAAAGCTTCATTAGCAGGAGGACAGCATGTTTTGCCCCTCAGCACTATAGTCATGGAATTACTAAATATAGATAATACATTTCCTGGTGTTACTTATAGATTTAGATTCTTCTGTCTCACAAACATTTTATGTCAAAAGGATATGTTTTCACAATTCTGATCTGATCTGTTGGTTGGACGTGGACATTTCACACCTTTCTGCTGTAGCAAAAAAGATGTAAAAATATTTATTAGGAAAACCTCTGCTTAGGTCTTTTTTTTTTAATTTTCCCATGGTGATGAAGGTTGAACCTATGTGACCTTGAGCAAAAGGAGTAAACCCTGATTCAAAGGGCACACAGTTCCCCGTTTTAAGACACATTCAGACCAGAATAGAGCACCCTGACAATGCTGCATTTCATATTTGAACGGCATACAGTATGTTTGATATGGTTTATGTAATATGTAACATGTTACAGTAGGTGAGGGTCTTACAGTATTTTATATGTGGCACCTTTTTTTCACCTTGTGCACCTTTCCTGAATGATAGTGAGCCTTTGCTTTGTATGTAAATACACCTTTTATTAGCACTTAATTATTGAGAAGGAGCCGTGGCAGTGAATGTTGCTTCTTGGCAGGATGCAGTTGAGCGCCTCCAGCAGGGCAAACGTTTGCCTCCTCAGCATTCGACCAGGTAAGCGTGATTCAGCTAATGCAGGCATAAAGTGCACAGGTGAGAGGTGACGGAATGGGCAGAAGTAATAGAATGGAAAGAGAGAGGGAGGTATCGTTCACTGCCTAGTGCTGCTAATGCTGCCGTTCTTCCCCTTTGTACCATGAAAGCAGAAATGTCTAGAAAGGTTTGTCCATTCACACTGTGTGTGGAGTCCGCCCTAGTTTGAGCTGTGTGTCTGTTTGAAACTGAGAATCACGGGCTCTTCTGTCTGCTATTAGATCCAGTTACCTCCTCTCTATGAGAAAATATTTTCCACTGTCACCCTGCACAAGATGAACCTATTTTAGTTGAGAAGAATATATTATTCTATACACCTGCATCAAGTTAACAGATTTTTTTTAGGTAGTAATTCTTCAGATTAGGAATGCTACAAGAGCCTTCAAGTAATTTGTCTTAAGATCCTGCACAGGAGACTTCAACAGGATCTCTCCACCTTAAAGTTTTCGAAAAGGTTGCATCTTATAGCTCAAAGCTAAAGTGACCTGTTCCCCACAGTAGCTTCTGAGCCATAACGATGAATGAATGGGTTTGGTGGGAATGTGGTTAATGAGCTCTTTAAAAGCTGGGATGATACATGGTTTATGGCGGCTGCACATCCTACACCACATATTCAGCTTTGAGCCACAGGAGACAGTGTAGGTCATTCATATTTTGAAAGCTCCACCTCCCCACAACTATATAAACACAGTGGCATGAGACATATGTAAAATCTCTAGGTCTGTACTGAACTGTGCATGTTAGCAGTTGATTCCTGTAGTTTTTTTAGATTGCTCACACTTTCCTGTTACATGGCAACATCAACATTTCTCTGTCGGTGTCCAGCATACTGCATGAGTCCACTTCAGAAAATGGAAGAGATCAGGCTGAAAATGTCACTTTAACTTCCAGTGGGATACAGCTGTGCGCAAATGTTAGTACCTTTTCCTTTAAAAAGCAAACATAGGCGATAAGAGGGTACAGTGCAGTAAGTGTCAGGTTCTGCTCTTCAGCCTACGGTTAACTATAAAAGCAAATGTCCTTTGCTGTTCCGGAGCAGTGTGTTACCTCACTTTCAGGAACGGAAGAGAGAATAAATTATGCATAAATATTGTGAGGGTTATAATCCTTTAACCAAGCAGTTCAGTGTTTTGGAAGTAGACGGTTCCCAGATTTTTAGCAGTGGACCTTCCAGCACATTAGAGATGCTTGTAAGTGTTGCCAGGAAAGAATTTGATGGAAACTGGGTCATCAACAGTGATCCCGCTGCAAAATCAAAGAATGTGGGTCCAGTCAAGCCAACCTTAAGAGAACTCTGCATGAATGAATGAACTTAACAGGTTAGCTTTCAGTGTTAAGCAGTGCTGCAGCAGTGAGACTCTTCACCTTTGACCAGTAACGTTGTTTTTCCTCATATCATCATTTCACCGTAACTATTTATCAATGTGAAACTTGTTCCCAAAGCACAGCAATCTTGTCTTGACACTGTACTCTCACCACAAGGATTTACAACAGGCTTACTTTTTGAATCCTTGTCAGTCTTGTCCTGTCTCCTCTTGGCTCTGCTCTTTTTGTAACATCAATTTAAATCAAAAGCTAAAATGACAAGTCTGATAAATCCGTTGCACAGCAAAACACCAGCTCCTAAAGCCATTTTAAAACTTTGTGTCTGCCTGGGAAACAGCTCTAGAATGATTTCCAGACACACAACCCACTTACTGTACCTGAATGCTCTAGTTTTCTGCTCCCATTTAGTGATGCTGACTGAAAGCGTGAAACAATCGGATCAATTCACAGCTGTAGCATACAGTAACTTGCAATTCATTTAGTCCTTATCTGTCACAGCCTATTCTTCCTCTTCATGACATCATATCAAATACTGATTGCTGTCACCCCACTTCACCACAAGTGTTGGTGTCACAGTTCTCCTTTCACAATCCCACTCTACTTGGGGAGTGTGGTTTTTCCACCCCCTTCTATTAATAGTCCAGGGATTTGTTTTTCCTTCCACTGTACGGCGTTTGGTTGCCTCTTGGGTGCTATTAATAACACAAGCGAATACAAATATATTGATACCCTCAATCCGGTGATAAGAAGACATGTCTTAATTCAGTCAGGCTCTAGTGGAGGCACTTGGGAGAGCATGTGTATGGGTTTACATGTTATGTATGAGTATCATGTGGCAGCCCTAATATTTCAATTGAAACCAGATCATACCCACCAATCACATGGATTAACAAGTACTAGAGAAAAGTACAGGTCTGGTATAAGACTAGATGTTGCTGACTAGTTAAAAACACCTAAACATACAAAACAACATCTTTTATTTATGAACAGTTTTGTTACTGATGCACACAGACCTATGCTATCTAACCAGTCATTAATTCAAACTGTATGTGATGGAAACAAAACATTTCCCATCCAACGTTCTTTGACTCCACTAGAAGACCTTCCTGTAGACTACACAACAAGCCTTTCTTTACTGTATCTTCTCCCACTCAGCATCTCCCCCAACGCGTGTGTATGTGCAGTCTGGTAACATTCAGATGGCGAGGGTGAGAGCGCATGCTGCAGTATGCTCTGAGCCCAGTGGAAAAGCAGGAAGACTTGCTAATCCACAAGGCTGGCTGAGCAGAAAGGCCATTCATATTTATAGCTGACTGCATCACATTCTGTCATACAGATGCCCACAACGCAGACCAAGAACACCAATAACTCGAAAACAAGGTAGAAATATGGGACTAGAGGTAAATTCCAATTGGAGCCATATTTATAGCCTGCTGTGTCACCCTTTGATACAGATGACACCATTATTCTTCACATACAGTATGTCACACACTACAGTTCCTGTTGCAGTGGATAGGAGCTAAACACTGATGGAAATTGGGACAAATCCCTCTTTAGCCACACATGGGGTGGTGAAATTAAAAGGTATCACAGTGAGGTGCGACCCTGGTGTATTTTAAAACCTTTCAGTAGACTTCTACACTGAGATGGTCACTGATTTCTATTACGGGAACTAGGGCTTAAGGTTTCACACTGGCTTCATCCCTCTGCACACAAGCCAGTTCAGAGTGCAGCACATTACTAGCGGTGTTGTGCTTATTGATACGGTGCCATTGTAGGTCGCTGCTGATATTTTTAACCCGTTGTATCATAGTCATCCAACCATAAGACGGAAATAACTAGAACTGGACAGCAATAGCGAACCTAAATGTGATCCGAGGCCCTGAATGTTATTAACAGTAACGGGTTACATTCAGACTTTGACACACATGTGTCTGTGCCAAGCAGTCAGCAAAGTCCATGCACACGTAGAACCATTACCGGCTCTGAGCTTGTCCAGCGCTAAATGCACCAACACATGAGCAACGCGTTTCTTCTTCTGCTGGTTAGACTCTGTTAGCGTTTGTGTGCCTGTGCACCCTTCTGCCATGATATTAGTCAGATGAGGTATTTATAGAGGACAGACTGTTCTCTCTCTGTGTGAGTCCAGTCAGCGTGGCATGTTCACAAATCACATCACTGACCAAGACGCTCGAAGATACAGTATAGAAAAACATGCAACCCAAAATAATTGGGCTTGAACCTATTTCAGCCATTTTTTAAATATTCTTGATTATGAACTGGTTATGTGTTTTGTGTAGTGGTTGACTCCTAATTAAACTTTAAAGCTCACAACAGCAAAAGCTTCCAAAGTTTACAAAAGGCAGTTTTACCAACTCATGTCCTAATTTAAAAGACTGAAAAGTACAGTGCCTGGTCGGAAGGTCAACAAACGCAGTATGTAACTGTTAAAAACACAGTTCTGCTTTCACAAACAGGCCTCAGACAGTGGCACTAAAAGACAAATGATCACAGTATAAAGCATTTAACCCGCTGTCATTTACATTATTGTGAGAAAGTGAACACGTCTTAATAAAGTGCAGCACTGAGCAGTTGCAGTAACAGTACCCTCGAGGAACAATGAAGACAAGAACTCGATCTCTGTTTATCGTGACGTGTCAAAATCAATTCATGTTATTGCCGCTAATGCAGTTATAAAGTAAAATAAAAGCTGCAGGAACTAGTTGGATACTTATCGCATCATATTTGACAAATGTGATAAACAATAACAATTAAAGGCAGTAGGTTCAAGAGGAGGACTGGTTACCAGCTCCAGAGAAAGACTCGTACAGTACAATGAACCCGTATTTATCAGCTGATACGGCAGTGCCTCCACAGACAAGGCAACACACGCATACTGTACATGCAGGTAGGAGAGTCTGTGGGATAAAGTCACATACATGAAGTCACACAAGACACAAACTAGCTCTGAAGCCATAGTGTGGATTTACAGTTATTTGATGTGTACTGTACACTGTGTGTGTGTGTGTGTGTGTGTGTGTGTGTGTGTGTGTGTGTGTGTGTGTGTGTGTGTGTGTGTGTGTGTGTGTGTGTGTCTGTGTGTGTTCCCCTCTGCCTTGTCCCTCGAGTGCTCCCACCTCCTCAACCTCCCGCAACCTCTTCACCTCAGCACAATTCCCCTCCTGACTGAAACTAGGTCTCCCTCTTCTTTATTTTCTCCTCTTTCCCCCATTACGCCGTCTCTCGTCCCTTCCACTCCTTCCTCTTACATAGACGTTCTCTCTCTTCGTCTGTATTGTGATACCCCCATCTCACAGCAGCCCCAGTCACCCTGTCCATGACCACTGACCTCAGGGGTAAATGCGAGGTCCCACCTTACCAGGAAATAAAGACATTAGCTTCCTCCCGCCGTCTGACCCCGCTCACCTCCCTCGTCTTCTCTCACCCCGTCCTCCTCAAATCCCCTCTGTCCCAGCTCTTCTTCTGGTTTCTTTTTCTACCCTTCAGATACTTCTCTCACTGTTGGTGTTCTACCTCCTGTCTTATTTATTTTGTTGTTGTTGTTGTTTTTGCTGTTATTGTGTTGTTCGTTTTATTAAACAGTTTTTTTAATGTTCCAAAGGCCTCTTAAGTTTAAATGTTTAGTACTTAAAATGCATAGTGATTATTTTTTTAAATTATTTTATTTGATGGTTGTGTTGATTTTAAGTTGTTGATCCTTAAAACATTAAAACGTCACAATGCCAAGTGGTTATACTTATACTGTACCAATATGAGAGGCTGTGTTTATTAGTAGATATTTGGTTGTGAAGAGTGATACCTCTTGGACTAATATGACCTCTCTCATATCACTGTTGTTTTATTTTTGTTTTTTTTTACCAAATTGCTCATACTGAGGATCATCCATGATTCATCTGCCAGCAGTAACCGCCTATAGAAGCTCAAATTGACCAGAACACTCCACCCTGCACATTCACTGACTTCCCTCAAAAGCTGGACACGTTCTTTCTTTCCCCTTGAGAAATTCCCTCACGCGTTTGCTTTCCTTTCCTGACTTTATTGGCATGACTCTGAGTGTTGCTAAACCAGAATTTATCCACTATGCAGCATGTAGTGTGAGAAAAATAGGACAATATATTAACCTTTGGATGTGTATATTTTTCTTTCTGATGTTCTCTAAAGCTCTTTTAGATTGTTACACTAGATACTTGGGTTTCCCTTGAGAGACATTCTGTCTGCTCCAAATATCTCCTTCTATTTTTTTTAATCTCGCTTTCTGTTAAAATCAGATCCAGACTTTTCTGGTCTCACAGAAGAGCTGACAAGTGGGTTTTATGTCAGTTGTCTCATCTGTTGATTGTCCAATAATCATTTTAGAATCGGTTGTTTTTCTTGTTATTGCTGTGTTTTCAATGAGTTATCTGTCTGCAAAGTATTATGACATGAGAGATGAGAGCATCAGTTTTATGTCTTCTAACTTGAGCAACTTGTTCATGCTTCATAATATAGACTGAACTGTCCACGATAATAAGGTCAACAAATTATCATTCAGTTTTAGGGAATACTTTAATGTCGGACCGTATGTAGTCTGCATATCTGGTAACAACAAACTTTAAATGAGCTGGAAAGGAGGGCAGACATTCTGAGCATTCCCCTGAAATGCACTTTGAAAAGCAGTGTTGGCGCACAGTTTTGTTAGCTTGATTGTGTTTTGTCTGTGTGGCTGGTGCTATATTTGTGGCTTCGTGTGTTTGAGCTACCACTGCTTTGTGCGTCTTTGCGTGTGTGTCTGCATCATTAGTGTATTGGTTTTTTTATCCGCACAGTGGAAAGTGTTCCCCTGAGATTACGTTTTCCTCCCTCCCTCCCTCCCTTGTTCGTGAGCGAGAGAGAGATTTGTCTGGTGCAGTTGTTCGCCGCACTAGCACAAGTCAAGCATGTCACCTGCGTGTAGTGCTTTGCTTTATGCATATTCATAACTTTTTCCTATCTCAGAATGTAGAACACAAACAAACGGGTACCAGCATACACACCACATCTATTTTCTCACTCCTGCTCCTCATCTCTGAATCCCTCTCACTTTGTTCTAAGATGTTTGTTTGAACTTTGGATTTACTTCTACTGTTCCAGGAAAGAAAATAAATGCTGGGCAGCGAGTGAAATTTAGAGACATAAGATAGCAATGACAATGCACAGAAATGTTATTTTTATGACCTGTATATTTGGATCCAAACAAAGACCGACAAAGACAGACAAAGAGTAGCTTTGTAGCTTAAGGTTGTGCCTACATTGAAGGTACATTAGTTTAAGCTCATGATTTGTTTGCATTCTGTATAGCTAGTACTGTTCGCTTTAACTTTTTGTCTTCATTTCCTTATTAATATTTTGCATAATTTTTAACATTACTGGCTAAAAGTACGTCTTGCTTTAATGTAGAACCTGCAGCTAGCCAAGGTGGCCTTACAGAGACACTCAGCACCATGGACAGGGCCACTTCGTTGTTTACTTGTGGTTTGTGACTGTTTGTTCTATGTGCAGATCTACTGTATAATAGTCCCAGAATTTAGATTTTACAGTGAAATCAGAGTGTAAGAAGCTTAGTAGGAGTAATATAACATTCTGTATGTTTTTATGTGGATGTCTATCCCTCTGTGCAGAGCTGTGTGTAACTGTGATGTAGAATATGCCTACATACAGTACAATCACCTTTTGTTAAGTAGCGGGATAAGAGATGTTTATACCTCGTGCAGAAATGTGTTATATGATGTAAAAGTGCTGTCGTCCTGAAGTTGTGTGTGTGTGTGTGGTTTACATGTACATCTCTTAATCGTTTAATCTGAAAACACTCAATGACTTTGAGAAGAAGTTTTTCAAGGACATATCTCACTTTGTTCTTTTCTCAAAGGATCTGACTCACTTTACTTTCTCAGTTTTTAATCTTAATAGTATTTACTGTATAAATGTATTAGCCCCTAGTAGAAGCAGGCGTGAACGCACTAGAATTACTGATGGAAAACCCTTCTGGCCTCAGGATCACATCACATCGTCGGGGTGAGCACTGCACCATTGCAGCCTGT
Organism: Betta splendens; assembly: GCF_900634795.4. Taxonomy (NCBI): domain Eukaryota; kingdom Metazoa; phylum Chordata; class Actinopteri; order Anabantiformes; family Osphronemidae; genus Betta; species Betta splendens. The sequence continues at coordinate 11,635,185 of NC_040883.2, forward strand.
ATATACAGTGTGTGTGTGTTCGTGTGTGTGTGTGTTTGTGTGTGCGTGCGTGCGTGTGTGTGTGTGTGTGTGTGTGTGTGTGTGTGTGTGTGTGTGTGTGTGTGTGTGTGTGTGTGTGTGTGTGTGTGTGTGTGTGTGTGTGTGTGAGAAGGGCTACGGTAAGGTCAGGTTTGCGGGAGAGTTTTTCTAGCTGTGTGTCTGATTTGGTTTGGTTTACAACAGATGGGCCTACTGTGACCCACAGGCAAATACATGTAGCCCCCCACCCCTACACACGTAGCATATTATAGATATTCTGCTCCAAAGCATATAATATTCAGAGGGCTCTGATTAACACAAGGCTGTTGGAAGGATGTACAGTAGTTGACGCCCAAAGTTCACAGGCTCATAACCTTTTTCTCATTGCATGACATTGCTAATTTCAGTGATACTTTGCTTTACTTGACTTGAAAGCAACAGATGTGTGGACCCCCCCCCCCCCCCCCCCACCCCCCCCCTCCTCATTTTGCTAAGTGAAGGCTAAGAGACATTCAGGTAAAAGCTTTTCATTTGTAGCCCCTGCCTGACCATCAGTGCTTAAAATGACAAATGCTGCTGGCAGTAGGTCATCAGTTGTGCAGCTGTTGGAGGTTAGACTAATTCCCAGAGTTACTCGATGACAAGCCAAAATTAAACACGGCTATCAGAAGCTGGTTCCTTTTTATAGCCAGAGGAAGGTCCACCCAGTACCAGCACTGTGCCACTCTGAGCCTCTTTACAGAATGGCTTCCGAGTTCAGCTGGTGAAAAATGGGGACATGTACAAGAGTGTTGCGTTTACAGTTCGCTTTGGTTTAGTCTGCTTATGGTTGACTCATGACCGGGAATGGGGAACCGTTCCTACTAATTGCTGAAGCTGTTACTGTAGGGTTCTCAGTGCTGCGTTCTCTTCTCCTACTGTATGGAGACTAGCTGTACAAATTATTTAGAGTTTCAGCAAATAGTGTAGTGTAAACCAGTTTTGCAGTTCTCACCAATAAATCAGAGATGCTGGCCCATGGTAGACGACTGGGCAGTCAGTGTCATGTTGAGGCAATTTGTATGGACTACAGACACACACCGCTCGTCCAAGGAGCCACAGGAGGAAGGCTAGTTCACACAGTTAATATAATGATTAACACTAGGGGTCAACACAGGTCAAGGCTGGCAGAGCAGGAGGGAGAACGATACTGCAGAGGAACACGCAGGGATGGAATTTTAGAAGACATCAGAAAAGCATGAGAAACAAGGAGAGAGAGAAAATGAGGTGAGAAGTTCCTTTTGGGAAAATGGAACAGGGTCAGAGAATCCTAATGACAGAAGAGACAGGAATGATAACGACAAAGATGCTAAAATGGGCAAAAGAAGATAAGGCACTGGATAGAAAGACAATATCAGGGTGACAAACTGCTGAAGTCAGTACAGGAGTTTAGCCGTTTGAAACCGAAACAGGCTTTTAGACTGAATCTGTAATATAATAATATTATGTAATTCATACAATTGTACTTTTAATTTAAAGAAACCTCCTAACTCTCACCTTCTTTTTCTCTCTTGGTGCATGTCTTCTCCATCCTCTCATCTGCACTGCCCCGTCTGCCCTCAGCAGCAAACCTCTGCTTATTAGAGAGAGAGAGAAACCGAGACTGACGATGAGTGAAGACCAAAAGATAGAGGGAGGGAGAACGGAAAGAAATAGCAAGCAAATTTAGCTTGTCAGGATTTGTGTGTGTGTGTGTGTGTGTGTGTGTGTGTGTGTGTGTGTGTGTGTGTGTGTGTGTGTGTGTGTGTGTGTGTGTGTGTGTGTGTGTGTGTGTGTGTGTGTGTGTGTGTGTGTGTGTGTGTGTACAAGAGGAAGAGAGAGAGGGATTTTTGCTTATCAGACAGGAAGTGGATCTCTTACAATAGCATTCTGACGTTTCCTCTTCTCTAATGTGGAAAACTGTTAAGATTCCTATTCCAGATACCACGCGCGCACACACACACACACACACACACACACACACACACACACACACACACACACACACACACACACACACACTGGCGCAGATAAGATGCTGGGTTGGAGACAGAATCACTGAGTCAGCCATATGTATTCACAGACTTAAGACAATCAGTAATTCACACATACATCACATACAGTGTTATATTTGGTATTCAGCTGATGCTCCAAATACAGTTATATAGAAAGAAGACAGGAGGAATAAACAGGCAGGTAGATTCATTCAGAATCCAAACACGGAACCTGGAGCTTAGAAAGGCAGAAACCAAGACACAATTGGATTAACATGACTCACATAGACTGTAATAAAGAAGCATTTCCTATGGTGTTACCAATTCAAATGGCTCACCAGTGATCAACCTGTATTCAGCGTAGAAGGTCTAATTATCGCTGCCAGCAGGTGAGGACTGCAGACAGAGGTGTTGTGTCTCTGGTTTGCCCATCTGCACTGTACATCTGTGCCATTCACCTCAATGCGATATCGCAGAAAAGTTTTTTCAAATATGGCACCATGGCACCAATGTTCATTTGCGGCTCAATGAACTGATTAGGTTTGATGGTCAAGGTGTCAAAGGTCAAGGTCTGACCTTGTGTGTGACCCACTCATTTGGACTGACTCTGGCCTTTGTTCATCCAGCCTCATGTCAACTTTGGTACAACCTGTAGGACTGACAAGAAAGAATGGTGAAAAGAGAGTGGCATTCATTTTCTCTATACTGAAGCTTTTTGTCATAAGACGGCATGAGCTTCTGCTCAGATCCCATTTACTCACAATTTGTTATGACACTCAGGTTAGCAGCTTCAGTCACATTATAAACGGCAGAGATTTTCCCTTAGCAGAGTCTAAATTTCCCGTCTCAGCAAATCAGGAGTATTCACACAGTATTCCACAAGCTGTGGGAGTCTATTAAATCATACAATAAACTGACACAAAGGAAGAAATTAGGATTTTTCTTCTCGGAGGCACCTGGATAATAGGAATAATAATAAAGAGTATAAGGCTTGACGAGAAGTGAGACAGAGGAGACCAAAGGGGTCTCAAAGGTGTGAGACAGTCAGTCAGAGGCAGAGGGTGCTGCTCTGAGTCACACTGACGCACACTAGAATGAGTCTTGTAGTCCGGACCCCAGGGTTTACACAGGAAGTGTGTGTTCGTCTGTCAGCAACCAGCAGAACCAACCAGGAGATGGTTAATGAGTTATACCGGTGCGATTCTTCCTACAGAGACTGTGATGGGAAAATAAAGCTGGAAAAATAGATCAGTGTTAATAATTTTACAATCTATTCCCAAAAGAAATAAAACTGTATGGTGGTCAGTATGGTTCTTCTATTAAGAGGCGGACTGGTCT
>NC_040883.2:11643552-11668552 GCF_900634795.4 Betta splendens
AGAACACTCACTCACAACACGCACAAGCACCTCTGCAAGTTGATAAGTGTGTTAGGAGGCAGGGTAAAATTATTAATTATCAGGCTAATGGGCGCCAGGCTGCGTTCTGCTTCATTAGGCTCTAACTGGTTTGTGTTGGTGTGTTTGGTGTAGTGGAGGACGGGTGAACCTCGGAGCAATAGGCAAAGATAGGGGGAGGGGGGATTACAGGTAGCACAACAAATATTCACTCATGCTGACATATAATGCTTTTCAGGTTCGTCTATTTGCCGACAAGTGCTGCCGATGATTTTCTACAGTATATAAATAAATCAGTTTTTTGAACAGTGACATGACCTTTGAAGATGTTGATAAAGCGCTCTGCATGTCCCGTATGTCCTCAGTGTCGTCGGCCACGCAGTGAACCCAGTGCAGAAGTGAGGCAGCAGTGCAGTGTGTGCGCTTCCACGTTTGTGCCCTGAGTAGACGGGTGATGCCGCTTGCTCCACTCTATCCCTTGCAGGCTTGTGCTGGCTACAGTATGATAAGTAAAACCAGGGTTGACGTTAATCTGTCTCACTCCCACTAGGAAAGACAGATAAGGACGGGAGGCAGAGGGGAAGGCTGAGGGAGGGTGAGACAGCGCATAGAGTCAGAGAGGAAAAAGTTACATCGCTGTGGTTGTTTGGACTCTTGTCATTTGTCATTTATAACATACTGTACGACTTACATGTTTTAGGCTCAGCTGCAGCACACAGTAGTCTTCATGTAGGTTTTTTTCACTGTCTAGTGAATGAGAAGGCAAGAGGAGGAGGGAGAGGGTGACAGGCCGGATGCTGACATCACTGGCTGCTACAAATCCTAAAAATTGCAATTACGTGCTGTATTTTTATTCTTTAATTCAGACCTTTAGGTTAAACAAAACTGGTACAGTATGGCTGTAAAAGCCAATAATAGGCGCAGAAAATAGTGTTGATGGAAGTTTGAAAGCAGATGTCCAGGCTGTGATGTCCATTCACTCAGTCCTAAGAGATTCTTCTCCATTTTCTGTTCTTCCGTCCAACCTCTCTTTATCTGTACATTCGAGTCACATGGCTGTAATGTGTGTGACAGCATATGACTTTTTTATTGTGTGTGGACATGTGTGCTGGTCTATAAATAGATCCCATGGTAACACAAGCAGGGGTCCAGGCTCAGTGGTTTTTTCCCATTGATTAGCTGGCTTACTAATGTGCAGTCATCCCCACCAATCGCACAATCACACACACACACACACACACACACACACACACACACACACACACACACACACACACACACACACACACACACACAAAATATGGCACAACACTAATGAGAGTTGCTTAAGACCCCCCAGGAGCCACCAACCACCACTTTACCCCTGAGAGAGGCAACGGGGGTGTGATAGAGAAAGTGAAAAGGAGCAGGGAACACAGCCGGGGAGAAATCGAGACTGAACAGTGTGAGAAAAAGTGTGAGATAGAAAGATGGAAGCTTCAAAGTAAAAGGAAAGTATTGGTGTAAGTGCTGCTGCCTTTCTTTTGGTGAATCTGTGTTTAGGTGTGTGTGTGGTTAAGATGCCCCTGAGGGGTGTCCTCTTGCTGTCAATGTGTGTATCCCCGTGTCTGGGTGTATGTGTGCGCTAGAATTACCCAGAATGCTTTAGCGATTGACTGGCTGGCTAATGGCGTTCTCTGTTTTCCTCTGATGGTCATTGACTGGGCCTCCTCATCGATACCTGTTTTTACAGCTCTTCTAGGGCCCAGTGTGCCTGCGCGTGTCTTTTGATGCTGGACTGGACGGATTTCAGTTCACAAGCGTCGCTGTGATTTCGACTGGCTCCCACTGTTTCAAAGCGCTGACTTGATGTTGGGATCGGATTGTGGCGACAGTTCGGCCCCTGTTGGGCTAAAGTGAGTTCTGAACAGCCTCCTGCCCTGCGTTTACATTGACAGCAGCCTGATTTAAGCTAGTGTATTTAGCAGGGGTGGTAGACGCCAACAGACCAACCCATTAACCTGGTGAATCCGGGACTTTCGCTTGTAAATATGTGGAGTGACGCTCCAAGTTGCTTTGACATTTATACGTCTAATATCACATTTCATAAAACTTAGATGTCAGGTGTAGCTTAGATGTCAGGTGTAGCTTTCTGCACCTCCCTACGTTCACTTTGACTCTCTCCTTACGTCCATGGTTGTGTGACCATGGTTGTGACTCATTTCCCCCTCTCATGTTTTACTTCGAGCACTTCTCTCCTTTCTCCTCTGCTCCTCCTCTCCTCCCGTCTTTTTGCCTCAGTTTGGAAAGGATGTTCTCACAGACACTCACCAAGACTATCACCACTCCACCCAGGAGACCACTCATCTCTCCCTTCAGCCCCCTCCTTCCATCCATCTACCAATCTATCCATCCATCGATTGCCACTATTCCTGGACTTCTGTTATCCCACTCCTGGCCCAGTTCAGGTTTCCCTTCTCTTCCCACCACTCAGTGTGTGTGTGTGAACTAAACTCTGTATTTCTTCTTGGGTCACATTTGATTCATTCATTATTAAATCTGCCCCATGACATTAAGTAGGAAATGAGAAATCATAATTTTATTAGAAGATGAAGTTTTCCTAAAGTCAGGACCTTAATTTTTATCCACTCTAAATACATGGTCGCAGCATGCGACTTAATTCCCTGCTCATTAGTGACAACGATGCCCTTGCTCAATAGTCACCTCTAAATGGTTTAAGTGGCGCAGGTATTGATAACCTTTAAGAAATTGTCAATTGTATGAGGGGAGCTGAGTAAATCGATAGCTGATCCTACTGGTGAGCTCAGAGCTCTCATTCATTCATCCATTAGTTTGCTTATGTAAGATTTGGAACATTTTATGCCGTAGGTTTACAGTATTTAAAGAGAAATACTGTCTTATTTTATGTTTAACACATTTCCGGTCACGCAGCTGTATGTTGCGTTCCTGCTGAGGAATATTTCCCCCTTTCTATTCGTCTCCTTTGCTCCCTAGCAGAGGAGGCTGTTTGGCAGCGTGGCAGAGGAAAGGGTGATTGTGGGTGTGTGTACACTGACTGTCACTGCAAGGCTTGATGTCTTTGGCTCTAATTGTCTTTCATGTGAGGTGTCTGACAAGCACGGGGTAAAGGGGTGGAGACACAGAAGAGGTAAAAGGCTGGGAGGAGAGAGCACAGTGACAATACGGCGTTATGAAGACTCAAGAGGAAAGTCTGTAGGAGAGGAACTGTATTATTTTCAGACCTGGCAAATATTAGTGTACCTGTGTAAACGATAATGTCCTGACGTGTAGAGATGCTGTAAATGAGCCCAACATGCAGCATGCAGTTCTCACACACTGTGCTTTCATCCCTCCCTGATTCTGTAACATGAACCAAAACTTACCTCAGAAAGGAGAATTAGTTTTAAAAGCTGGTAATTGATGCAGTGCTGAGAAGTAAGAGGGAGGCTGCCACAGTTGATTAATGCACACACAATATGTGTAGCACTTTTCACTGGGCCTCTTAAATGACCAAAGAGAGATGGAAGGAGCAGGAAAAAAGCAATTCCCCCATTGCTCTCATTTTTACCTGTGTGCATGATGGCAGCCGTTTAAAACACCTATAATTTAATTGGGTTTGGAAGAAAAACATGCAAGGCTGCAAATATGCAAAAGCCTCTGATGGGCTGAAAAAAACAGCGGCCTCTTGTTTGATGCCACAAACAATCCAGTGAACCGAGTGTGGAATTAAATCCCATGGTGTGTCACGTAAAATACAGCGTGACATAATTATAACTGTTAATTGATGCAAAGCGCATTTTAGGATGGTTTTCTTTTTTGCACATCAGAAAGAGAAATGCGACTTATCTTAATCGCTTTACATCTCTCTTTAAAGCGCTGTTATTCTGGGAATAGTTGCAGCGAGCGAGTGAGTAGGAAATTATTATTAATGTCATGAGTAAGATTTCATCCCGCGATGTGGTGGATCTAGCACAAACTAAGCCACTGAGATGCCTTTCAGGATGTGGAAACTAACAAAAAGGACATTAATGATGTGAATATTCTGTGTCATTGCACCGAGTCCTCTGCACCTGTATTAGTGTCCATGTCGCTGCTCGAGCAGTAGATTGAATGCACTTCCACATACCTCTATGGAAATGAAGTGACACACACACACACACACACACACACACACACACACACACACACACACACACAATCAGGGACAATCAGGTCATTCCAAGGTAAAAGGACTTAGATATAGTGAAATATTCATACTTTATAGGTGCAGCGTGTGTGTGTGTGTGTGTGTGTGTGTGTGTGTGTGTGTGTGTGTGTGTGTGTGTGTGTGTGTGTGTGTGTGTGTGTGTGTGTGTGTGTCGCCGCATGTGTAAATGTGTATGTGTGTCGAGCTCATGGCTGCTACAAGCAGTTCTCTTTAATTGAGGTCCTGACGCCTTAAGCAAAATGCTTAGGAGAAAGATGAAACCTGCACAGTGGTGGGTGGCGCATACACACACACGCACACACACACACACACACACACACACGCACAGGAACACAACAATGTTGACCTTAAAAAGTGAGTAAATGAACGTTGGTTATCGGGCAGTCAGTGCTGACCATCGCCAATAAATGAACAGCCTGTTAATGCGTTAGTCATTAATTGCAGTGCACGTGGCTGATTAACAGCCTCCATTTAAAACCTGCTCTTTACTGAGTTTTCTCTTCTGGCTCAAAACATTTTCACGAACAAAAATGAAAGAAAGAAATGTCCATCATTAATCAGCACAAAGTACAGCTGGTTACTGTAGGTTCATTTAGCAGTGATTGTAATGGTGTTACCAACCACTGAGACATTTTAGCTACAAATGATGAGCTTACGAGTTGTTTTACAGAACTCAATACATCTACACATCCTTCCTTGAATCTCGTCAGAGGTCACAGATTACAGAAAAGACAGAGGGCATTAACTGCTGTGTTAACACTCCAGTAGCTCGCTACTCTAAAGCTTATCAAGCTTCCCTCCTCAAAAAAGGAATATCGGAACCATAGATTTGAATTGTTTGAATAGAGATAATGTAACACGTGCTCTCACAACACACGTCTGTGTGTGTGTGTGTGTGTGTGTGTGTGTGTGTGTGTGTGTGTGTGTGTGTGTGTGTGTGTGTGTGTGTGTGTGTGTGTGTGTGTGTGTGTTCAGAGATCTATGTGTTTTTAAGATAATGTCTTGACGTCTTTAACTGTTTTGACTTGTTGCTTTGTAACAAGTTCTAAACATGAAGCTGCAAATTCACATTCTTTAACCATTCTTAATGAAATAAAGGGAAGTTGAGACAAGGGATCAGATACTGTAATGGCTCTCTTACAGTGGGCTGGTTTTGCTGAAGCCCGTCATTAGCTCTACCTTCACCACACTATCAGCATCCTCATCTGTGCTTACTGTAACAACTATACAGTATTTAACTGACCAAACAGTTTAATCCGTACATCATTAGGCCTGACGAAGCCTGAAGTTTACTGTTTTAGTTACAATCATTCTCAAGGCCCGTTAATGGATATTGTAGTGTTCCGGTCTCGGCACCAAGGAAGGAGAGAGGGAGGTGTTGCCCTCCCTCTCAACTTTCCACCCGCCTTCTAATCCCTTAAAAGCACTTACGAGATTGGTGCTGCACGCCTGCCTCTGCCTGCCCGTCTACCCGTTGGTTGCCACAGCAGCTGATTGGAGGACTCAAGGCTCCTAATTGGATCATGAGGGTGTGATGCAGGCGACAGTCGCCACATTATGTGGGGCTGACTTTGTGCGGCGTAACCCTGCCAGGATGACCCCTTCTGCCGGTGTGTGTGTGTGCACGCGTGTGCGAGCGGACTGACCTCAATGTGACTAAGAGCCTCGGCTCATCAAGGCGGGCTGGCTCACGCTGGAGGCAGAGGATAGATTGATGAAGAGGAGATAGGAGGGTAGAAGAGAGGAAAGACAGGATGATATTGAGTCAAAATCAGAGGAGAAAGGAAGGAACGGGAGCAGCAGGAGCAGACGGGGATTTTAGGGCAGTTTTACAAGTTTTCCCTTCCTTTGTGACAGTAGCGGGTGAGGCAGGATTGATGACATGATGCAGTGAATGAATCCCCCTGAACTTTGTGCCTGGGCACCGCGCGCGTGTGATAGTGTCTTTCATTTTGGTGCAAAGTGACTGTGTTGTCCGTTACGGTGTAAATTGATAGCGTCACTGCTCTTTGCCGCATTACGCGGAGCGTGGAGCTGTACATTCAGTTTCCTAACTGCATTCTATATCACACCATCATGCACACCTGATCCCACAGACCTGAATGATGACCGCAAGGACTATTTTGAAGCATTTTAACTTGAAACCTTGCCTGGACCACACACACACACACACACACACACACACACACACACACACACACACACACACACACACACACACACATGCTCTCTTCCTACGCTGTGTTAGCTAGATTCACTCTATTTCAAAGCAAGTGCAGTGTTTAGTTAGTTTATGGTCACTAAATTAAATTTATGTCTTTAAAAATCCAGCGGTGGGACAGAACCTCAAGAACTCAAGAAGGAGACACTTAATAAAAGGAAATATTGAACATAAAATGCAGTAAACAGCCTTTATAACACTGAGCTGTGCTTGAGCTTTACTGTAAGCGTCTCCTGTTCGCGTGAAAATCTGTGAGCAAGAAACTGAAGCTGTCCCAGACGCTGAACCGGCAGCTACATCGCCATGAGTGTGTCCTGAGTTTCCCCACACTGATCAATAACGCAGCCTGGAAAGGTTTTATTTTAAATTGGAGCTCATGCACAGCAACGCTTCTCATCACGGTCTGCAAATGTTGTTGACTCCGAACGCAGGTCATTGTGCGTCAGCGTGGGGTCGCGGGACTGTCTGCCTCTGCAAAGCCCGGCCCTGTGCATGCGTGAGTGTGTTGGAGTGTTGGGACCGGTATGTGAACGTGTAAGTTACTTCCTGTGAGTTTGTGTATGTGTGCGCACTGTGCCGTCAGACTTGTGAGTCTGCGCGTGACTAGCGGCGCTACAGCGGGGGCGTCTGATCCCTCCACCTTTTAAGAACATCAGAGAGTGTGAAAAGCACTGATTGCCCTAACCGCTCTCATTGGGACTCAAACCCCCGGCTTAGTTGTGCTTGAGCGAGTTTGGAGAGACAAGAGAGGGAGTGAGAGATGCCCGTCTGTGTGTGTGTGTGGGAGGGAGGGAGGGAGGATGAGGAAAAGGGGAACAAGGGAGACACAAGGGGACAGGAGAGAGTGTGTGGGAGTGAATTAGTTGGAGGAGAGATGGAGGGAGGAAATCAGGCTTAGGCGATGAGCGAATTTGGAGTGAGAGGCGCATGTTAAGAGAGAGGCCGGAACAAAGCCAGAAGGGACGAAGTGTAGGATTGAAGCAAACACTTGAAAGTGAAATGTCTTGAGCCGTGAGCCTTTTAAATGTCGAGGTCCTCGCTGCTTGTGTGAACGTATGTTTTGATGCCAAGGCTGATTAGGAGAGCTAAGGGCAAGCGTTCCTCCCTCTCACACAGGTGAGAAGAAACGTATCTCAATCTCCCTCTCAGGTTACGACATCCTGTTTGACACAGTCCTGGATCTGCTGTAGACGTTGTAATAGATATGTTAATAGAAGGAGCCTTTCATACTGTTGGTTACCTGCTTCATTTCACTTCTATCTGTTCTGTCTGCTCCGAAGTCAAGAGTTTGACGCTAGTGTGGAAACCGTGTGTGTGTGTGTGTGTGTGTGTGTGTGTGTGTGTGTGTGTGTGTGTGTGTGTGTGTGTGTGTGTGTGTGTGTGTGTGTTGTGTGTGTGTGGTGTGTGTGTGTGTGTGTGTGTGTGTGTGTGTGTGTGTGTGTGTGCGTGCGTGCGTGCGTGCGTGCGTGCGTGCGTGCGTGCGTGCGTGCGTGCGTGCGTGCGTGCGTGTGTGTGTACTGTACGTGTCTCAATGTCATCTAGGGGTTAACAGGAGTGTTGACTGTGTAGAGCGGAGTGAAGCACGAGACCTGCTGACTGATATCCACTGACATTCAACGCATTAAGCCCTACACTCTATCTACACATGGCGAAAATGTTGTTTATCCTCCGCTGCCAGCTGCATAAAGATACAAGCAACAAGACTTTAGCCTAACTGGAATTTATTCTTCAGTGACCTTCACAGGAAAAGCATGCAGCGGAAAAACAGAGACTTACCAGTCTCAGCAAGCAGAGCAGCAGTTCCTCGATCTCACACACACACACACACACACACACACACACACACACACACACACACACACACACACACACACACACACACACACACACACATGTATGTCGGCGTCCACGGGTGTAATAGGCCAAACAAATCTAGCTGGATTCATTTGGTGTTGTTTTATTAAAACAAATGTTTCTGGAAATCACACAAGCTTTAAAGTAATGAGGATAAGAAGCAAGGAGCAATGTTCCTGTTCAATTTAAGGCATACTACCTATAGTATCATGACCAGTAGTCATAGTAAATAACAGATCATTTAAGGTGGAATTCACACACGTTAAGACAGAAACTTACAGCACGCACACACTCAAACACACACAGTGTGCCCCAGTAGGCTTGGCCTGGGGCGTTGGGGTCCTGGGGTCACATATCCAGGGGGTAACCAGCCTGACCCCCTGGTTTGTTGGGGAGCTGGGGGTCACACATAGAGTACACACTTGCACACTCTTTCATAATATAACACACACATCTGCTCTTTAAAATCCTGTAAATAGCTGGAAAGGGGGGAATTGTTGAGATTACATTTAAAACATAACAACAACTAAGAAGAAAACGGTTTGGAGCTAAGTGGATCGCGCACACACACACACACACACACCAGGGTGGGGGTCAGGTGTGGGGTTAGGCTGTGAGGGTCTCTAATAGGTTCCCCTGACACACAAGGTGTCAACACTAGAGACAGAGATGTCCTCACACACACTGGCACACACAGCGTATACACAGACACACATTGTATGTCCCTGTGTACACACACACACACACACACACACACACACACACACACACACACGCACACTAAAACATTCCTTATGTTAAATCAAGGAGGCTAAGTGTTGGACGGAAATCAGACTCACGCTACGTTATCAGGTGTACAGTCACCACAGCGGCCACACATCCACTACACACAATGCACCACCTTCCCTCTAGTTTAAGCTTCTTATCTCTTATAAACTGCCTCATCTGTTTTATTCTGTTTTTGTTTGTGTTAGTCTGTGTAACTTATTGTATTGATACACCCTCCTACATAACAGAACATAAGAACAAACTTATTAGACCTCTGTGTCTCTGAGTGTGTCTGAGTGTGTCTGTGTGCGACCGTGTGCACACGTGTGCGTGTCGTTATGGATTGCCACGTTGTGGACTTGACAGCATCATAATTACGAGCAGTGATGAAATCTACCAAGTGTGTTCTCCCTGCATGGCTGCCTGTGTGTGTGTGTGTGTGTGTGTGTGTGTGTGTGTGTGTGTGTGTGTGTGTGTGTGTGTGTGTGTGTGTGTGTGTGTGTGTATTTGTCATCCGTGGCAGCGCGCTCCCTGTTAGCACACAGTTACCATGATCACACCTCCATCTTCCACTAATAGGACCACGACAGATGGATGGAGCTCAGAGAGAGATAGAAAGACAGGAAGAATCCAATCTGTGTCAGATAAAGCCACTGTTGGATTCTTCTGCGTCCTCGTTGTGGTGAGTGAGCTGTCTTAAGTGTGTGTCCGGAAGCACCCGTTCGCCACATAAAGGCGTCACTGGCGTGTGATCCAGCTCTACCTGCCGCTGTAGTCAAATCGCAGGGATGAGGAGAGGAGCCGAGGAGGACGGAGGGAAAGGGAGGAAGGTCTGACGGGGTTGAGGGAAGGATGGGGTGCAGAGGAGAGGGGGAGATGAGGGGGGTGGGAGAGTGAGAGGGAGCGCGAGACGGGAGGCGCTCAATTTGCCATCACCGGTGCAACGGGGCAGAAAGTATCCAAGAAAGACGGTGTGTGTGTGTGTGTGTGTGTGTGTGTGTGTGTGTGTGTGTGTGTGTGTGTGTGTGTGTGTGTGTGTGTGTGTGTGTGTGTGTGTGTGTGTGTGTGTCTAACAAGGGAGAAAAGACAACTCATTTGAATGTCAGATACAGGGAAGCGTGGCGTGCGGGGAGGGAGGGGTGAGACGAAGAGGGAAGGGAAGAATGAATATGGATTACTAGGATGAAGAATCTATTATTTTCTGCCCGTTCCTCTGATCTCTTTGTCGCAGCGCTGTAGGCCTGCGTACGTGTTGTTCAGTACGACGGAGGAGGACGGGGATGCGACGCGGCGCAGCGCGGCCGGCGTCTCCGCGTCTGTGACGTGAAGCTGAGGGCGTTTTCACGTTCACACGCGTGACGAGATGGAGTGAAGCGAAATCCCACGCGGACGTAGTCTCGGCCCCAGCGCTCGGTGCGTCTGCTACAACTTCACTGCCCTCATGCCTCCAGTCCAGCGTTGATGTCTTCATCTGTGAGAAGGCAGCGGACCTGCTCTGATTTTTAGCTGGGTTGTGCATCTCCCCCAACCTGGGACGATCCTTCCCACAGGAAGACTTCCACTCGCTGACCAGTCAGAACAGAGAGGGGGGGAGGGGAGGGGAGGGGAGGGGAGGCCTTAACTTTCTGAAGCCATTTGTGTTGTTAGATCTGCCTGGGACTGTATGGAGTAAGGAATATGTGATTGATAACATATGCAGTAATGAAAAGGATCAAAAATACAGGATTTTGTTAAAAAAAGGTTTTATTGAGGTCAGGTTTTAAAAGAAAGAGTAGCTCAACCACCTCAGATTGTCCAACCAAACTAGACTGAACAGCTCCCCTCAAAAAATATGAACCTCAAATGATGCATAAAGTCCATTTGGTTGGCTCATGTTTGCATGAAGTAAAGCGACTGCTGCTTTTAGTAGTTAGCCATTGGCCATTGATTAGTTCTTCTTTTCTTTTTACCTTTTGTTTATTTTTTCTTTTCTCTCTATTTCTGCCTTTCTTTTAATACATATCGTTCCTCCTACCTCAGTCTCAACATATTGTCAGTCTTTCTCTTCTTCAGTCCTCTCCCTCTGTCTTTCTCTCTCTCTCCGGTTGAGTGGTGAGCAGACAAAGGGGGAGGGAGAGGGAGAGAGAGATGTGAGTCTCAGGCAATTTGTCCTGACACATAGAGATGCTCAGGTGGGAGAGAGGTGTCAAACAACTTGAGAGAGAGAGAGAGAGAGAGAGAGGATATGAAGAAGCGGGAGGACAAGGAGTGTGGAGAACCTACCAGATCACCACCTACATAAATAATGATCAATAACAGAGACCAGTCAGATGTTTGAACAGTGACCACAGCGAACTGTAGCTTCAAATGTTCATCAGCCCCACTCAGAAGAATATGTTTATGTTTATGAAGCACGCGATTAGTGCTGATGGGGAACCACTCGGAGCTAGGTCAACAAACAGGAAGTGAACGAGGCCAGACTTTCCCAGACCTGTGGCGTTTGTGAATGAGGGGAGCGGGAGCCGAGGGGCAGCGATGGTTCCGGGGGCGTCCCCCCGCCACAGCGCCGTGTTCCTCCTTGTGCTGCAACAAGAGAGAGAGTGGGCTCGACAGAGAGAAAGACGTCTAATCTTGGAGGGTGAGGGAGTGTGGACTCCCCAGGGCTTGTCACGCTCAGCACCTTGTTAGCCAGACATCTCTCTTTCCATCTCCATTTCCATCTCTCTCTTCCACCTTGCTCTCCGTCTGCCGCTTCCTCTCTGTCACCGCGTCAGCGTTCTCTCCCTCGCGCGCTGTCCTTTTTATTGGACGGGCAGGTGGCGTCAGGCTTTTTTCCCCACGTTGTCAGTCATTTCCATCGGCCGATGACAGTTTGTTTCTGTGCATATTACACAGGTGCGCCCGCACGTGGGTGTGTGTGTGTGTCTGCGCGTGTGAGTGTGTTCTAGAGTGTTTCCCCGTTGTCAGTGCATTGTCAGGTTAAGGAAACTCCTGTCTCTGGTTAATGGAACATCAGCCGAGGTTAACACAGAATGGCAGCCACACACACACACACACACACACACACACACACACACACACACACACACACACACACACACACACACACACACACACAGACACACACACACACACACACACACACACACACACGCACAGCCACCACAAGGGAGGTTGCCTGGTTGAAAATCGCTGGAGCAGGTTCTTTTTTCATGCTTTAAGCAAAGACTACTGAAAATATCAGTGCTCCATTATTGTTCCGTGTCGCCTCAGAATCACCCAAATCACAGCAATTCACGAGCTCAACCAATGGCGCTGCCATTAAATAGCTCGGTAATTGACGGTTAATGAGCAGTCGGTGTCAACACGGAGCTGCAGGCCGAGGCATCTGTGCGGGGCTGCAGGGTATTATGCTGCTCAGTGCTGAGCTTTGAGCTTTCAGGATGCTGTAAAACAATGTGAGAAGCACTTTCTACTTGTTCAGACAATGGCGTAATGAGAAAATACTCTTAATCCACCTCACACATACACACAGCCCGACACCCGCAGAGGCGTATTTCTGCTGCCGAGTGGTTTCTTGGTGAAAGCATATTGCGAGAGAAGCAGTTTAAGGAGTGGCAATTATAGTTTTGGACAACGTCATTGATTTAAACTCCTGATTAGAGGAAAGGTGACAGAGGTGGTACACACACAGCGGCGAGCGAGCGGGCACACACACATCGCCCCGCTCCCTCCATCAGTCACAGGAGCGCCTCAGAATGGCAGGGGTCCCCCCCGCGTTCCCGCCTCCATCTTCCCCTCTCTCTCTCCCTCGCTCTGTGTCTTTCCCGACACACCTGACTGAAATATTGATGTCTCCAAAGCACTGCTGTTCATGCCTAAGTGGTTGTTTTTGTTTCAAGGAACCGGTGACTGTTTCTCACACACACACACACACACACACACACACACACACACACACACACACACACACACACACACACACACACACACACACACAGGAGGACATAAGCAAAATAGGAAGTTGTGCAGATTTTATGTGCTGAAATTGTTTTATCTGGAACACCTTCATGAAAACAGATTTTATGTCTGATTTATCCTAAATGTGACAACTACAGAGGGTCCGTCAGCAGCACAAAAGCATCTGTAGGTGGAGATTACATGATTGTTAGGGCTGTTTCACTCAACGTGGCTACAGAGCCGAGCTGAGTAGTGCACACAGGACCATCATGACGGACTCACACGTGTCTGTTCTACTCCATCATGCTCCCTTGTCTCACGTCCACTGTCAGCGGTTAGTTTTTAAGCCCAATCATTAATTCTAGCTTGGTCTAGCATCCATCTCCTAGCAAATACACGCTGCACACACACAGAGTGGTTCTAGTCGCTGCTGTTTAGCATATGCTATTAATATCAGATGAGCATTATTTGTATCTGAGGCCTCCACTGACCTGATGTCATGTACATGTGTCCACACTGAAGCCTCCCCCCTCATAACTCCCATAAAGTCTTCTCTTTATTGCTTTCTGTAATAGAGAGAAACCTTGCACACAGATCTGAGAAGCAGTCACTGCAGACTTTGCAATTGAGTAACTCCATACTGTAGTTTGGTCCAGGGCAGCAGGTTTAAAGCTTTGCATTCGCTAGGATTCATTCCACTTCACTGTTTTGTTTGTGATCTGGGGAAAAGCAGGTCCTGAGTCTCTGTGTTTGAGCATCCGCCGTGTCCTGCATAGATTCAAGGCGCCCAGTGTCTTGAAGCTGCTTGGATAAGGATTTTAAGCAATTTGTACAATTTATTGTCAGACACTAGATAAAAACGTCACCTAAACACTTGGTTGTAAATGGAATTACTGGGTTACAGCACAATATACGCTTTCTGTCTGATGCTGCTCACTGAGAGCCTGATGAAAGCAGTGATATCTGCGGTGTCGCAAGATTCATTTAGGATGTAGTGTGTTAACTGCTCTGTGTGTGTGTGTGTGTGTGTGTGTGTGTGTGTGTGTGTGTGTGTGTGTGTGTGTGTGTGTGTGTGTGTGTGTGTGTGTGTGTGTGTGTGTGTGTGTGTGTGTGTGGTAAAGCTGGTGTCTGCAAGCTGATGTCAGATTGTAATTGAGTAACTCTAGTTCGAATGCATCTCCATTAGCGTCTCTCTCAGGCTGAGCTCACTCTGAGCCTCTAATCCACCCAGTGTTTCCAGCTCTGAGACTGACTCCCATTGTCAAAGCTCTGGCACCCTTTTAAACATGCTGGTGTCAAACACGGAGTGTTGCATTGCATTGCTATATAAATCTAAAAAAAGCTGAAATTGTTTATTTCAGACAGATGTTTGTGATTTTCTGGCTTCTGATATGACGGTGACGCCTGCCACAATATTTTTTTATAGTGATTATTTGCCACAATAATTGTTGTCTTTTTTTGCTCTGATCACTTGTATTAAGTTATAGGTATTAAGCAAAGAAAAAACTGTGATCAGTTCCTTCAAAGTTTTGCACGTTTGTTTTTGACAATTTTGAAGTTGCAGTAGAAGAACCTGAAGTGGTACGAGTCACGGCCGTTCTGCTATTGTTTTAAGTGGGGCAATGCTGATGTACTGTACAGTGAGGTGTATAGGATAGTGTGTGTGTGTGTGTGTGTGTGTGTGTGTGTGTGTGTGTGTGTGTGTGTGTGTGTGTGTGTGTGTGTGTGTGTGTGTGTGTGTGTGTGTGTGTGTCCTCTATGCCCCGGCATTATTCCCCTCATTGTTCTTCTACACAAAAAGTCACGGCCTGACAAGGTGCTGTGCGCTGTAAAAATTATGCCTTGTTTATACGTATTTATTTCCCCTTGACAGTTTAATTATTTCTGGCCCCATTGGAGGAAACCACATAAAAAACTCGTGTTCATACAGATTCTAATTAGGAATGCTGGGAAATTAAAACAGAGTTGTTTCGAAATGCTGTCATTTTTCCCGGGCCTCGTCTTGGAATTATGTCTCAATCAGCACAAGCGGAAATAATTACTTGTATACCTTCTAACTGCCAGCATTTACCAAATGGCAAAGCAATTTACAGCCATCATGGCCCGAGAAGCAATCATTGGGCCAACTATAAATTCACAGGGCTACAGTTTGGAGAGCAGCGATGGAAGGAAGGGTTATTGTGGGGAATTGGACATGGAGATAAAGGCTGGAGGTCTGCGTCTGCCCTCCGTCTCTGTCTTCCTCTCACTTCCTCCCTCCCTTCTTCTCCTCCCCACCAATGACTCTCGCTCCTTCCACTGTGTTTTCTGCTCCAGACCTTCCTGCTTATTCCTGCATCTTCCATCTTATTATACAGGCACATCATAGTGCCAACACACACAAACACACACACAACCGCACACGCGCTTCTCAATTGGAGGCAGCATTAAGTGATTATTTCCGCACACACCATTAAACACACTCAGTGCCGCCACAGACAGACAAAAGCCCTGATAAAAACATACAGCAGCACACTTAGACGCCCGCACACACGGGCTTCAAGGTAATTACTCACACACGTCATTAGACACAGACACAGATGAAGTGCACTGTGTTTATGTTCGGTGTATCTTCCGCTGTGTGTTATCATAGTCCCCTTTACTCTCTGGATGCAATAACATCATCCATCTCGTGTAACAAATGAAGTGATTTCCACAATTGTATGGCCCGGAGAGTAAAACAAGCAGGCGAGTAGCAAAATATGACGCTCGCTTAAAGTTTAGATGAAGCTGCCAGTGTTTAGGATGACGGTCGCTGGTGTTGACACACGACCTGCAGAGAGATGGTGGAAGATAGAAATGGAGACGATTTACATGTGATCTGCTCTAACACAGACATGGAGCAGCCTGAAGTCCAGTCCGATCGCTGGTGATCCTCAGCCGCGCGGGTGAGGTTGTCTGGAGTCCACCTGCTCATGGACGGACCTTCATCAGCCTGAGAGTGAAGTTGGCTGGAGACCACAGGTCCTCCCTCCACACACTTTTACCCTCCACAACTGGTAGAACTCCAGAGAATCCATTCACCAGTTTGAAACTGGCAGCTGATTGTGGTTAGATTTCATATTTTGTTGTCCTTGAAAAGCAATTCGTTTCCCCTCTGTACTTCAGCCGCTCCTCTTTTCTCCGCTGTTTCATCCCTTTCCCCCCTTCATCTCCTCTGTATGCACGCTCCCTCTTACCGTCTTTATTAGTAGTGGAATTATTCACTTGGCTTGCACCTCAGTTTGAATAAATTGAGTGTTGAACTATTGGAGAGAGGGGCTTTTTGGCAGGCATACATTTGCGCGTGTGTTATGTGTGTTGCGTTAACAAAGAGACGGCGCTGAGAGACGACTAATCCCGGCGGAATAGTTCACTCATGTTCTGTTTGAGAGCGGCGTAATTAAAGGAGCGCACCTCTCCGAAGTCACCTATTTCAATACAAAACACTGATTTATACAGACACGCGGGCGGCGAGACACATGCGCGCACACACACATTCAGCGCTGTCTCACCCAGGCAAAATTCACTCTGTACATAATTACATCCTGCTCCTAATTTATCCCTGGGAATATATCAAAACCTGAGGATGAGAGGGAGGAAGAAAGGAGAAAACGAGGGCACGGGGTAACGTGAGACCATTAGGTCGAGGGAATAAGAGGAAATAAAGCCAAGGTGGTAAAGTTATTAATTGATTTGTCTGTTTTATTGCCAGCGAGCCAAACACCCCCCCCCCCCCCCCCCCCCCCCCCCGCAGCCAGTCGTCCCCTCTTCATTACGGCAAACGTTTCACCTCTGGACGAGCGCATAACGCTCCCGGACTGTTTTACCTTGAAACGCTCCGCGTGTCCCCTCGCGGCGCTTATGCCGCCGAGGTGCTGCGTCCGTTTCCGCGGGAGCGTTGGCGCAGGATGGGAGCCGGAGTGCAAAGCTCCGGCGGACTAAGGGGATATGTGTTTCCATTGCCTGAATGGAAATGATGCGCGCGCGTGCGCCCGCTTAAAAACAGCCGCGGCGCTGACATCCAGCGTGTCAGCGTTTGATGAGGTTAGGCCCCGGCCCGGTCCCGGTCCTGCCCCCTCTCACTCTTCCATGAGGTATGTTCCAGTCAACCTTCAATCTGACCACTGACAGGACGCTGACCGCGGTGACCCGGCGTCAGCGTATATATTCCAAGCGTTTTAGCCATTTTCATATCCACCAAACTCGGCAGAAGGAGCGAGCCAACCCTAAATCCAGGGGACGTGAAACGGGTCAGTGCTGTAGTGTGAACGCTTGGATGTCCTTTCGTATTTTATTGTTGGCTTTGAGTCCTGAGGAGCTTTATTAAAAGTCACCTGGTGATCAGTACGGCCCGTTCCCTAACGAGCAGCGTCTCTGCTCAGATTTCATGTCGGAGCGTAGACAGAGTTTCCTCCTCACTTTGTGCCGTTCATGCAACAGTCAGATGGAAGTTTAGGGAAGGTTAATGATCCCTTTTTATAAACGCTCGGGTCACCTTCTCCATATGACTCCCGTTCTCACCCTCTCTTCTTGTCACCTAATTATACCCCCCACCCCCCCGCACACACGCACACCTCTGTCTTCCGAGTAGTGAATCCTTCCTGACCTTTGTGTGGAATAACAGCGCTGTCACATGTCCCTCTGTTCTGAGGAAAGCACGTCATGCAGCCGCTGCCATTAAAAGCGTGCGTGTCGGTGGCGGCTCCGCTGTCTCTCCTGGTGAAACCGCTCCTTTTATGTTTGGACGCAGCTCCTGGTGAATGTGCGACACGCCGTTGTGTCTTGGGCAGATGTGTGTGTGTGTCTGAGTGTGTAACTTTCACATGCCCCCTCCAAAGGTTACCCACACACAGTTTGGGTGACAGCTTCCAGAAAGCCCCTTAAAGCCGGCAGATTTCCCCAGCAGCTGTTCTCCTTGATCACCATTGCTTCCCTCTTCCTTCTTGGAGGTGCATGTGTCCAACCGCATGTCTGTGTTAATGCACATGTCATAACTAATGCCATGACATCACCAGATGCTTCAGTGTTGAACCATGTTGAGTCGCTCTGCATCTGTTCATTTGCCGCTTCGCTAGGAGGGTCAGTATGTGACTGGTGGCACTGGTTATACTGGTTTGGTTTGTCGTCTTACTGTAAGTCACACTGACTGAAACAGTTATTGTCTAGTTCACATTACCGGAAATGTGAGAAAATAGTTTTTGTTTTGTGACTTTCGGCTGCAGCGCCAACCTGATTTTCTTAAAGAGCCACATCTTTAAAAACACTTTCTATTAAAGTCCTGCTACAGTAAAGCAGCAAACGCTCACTTGCTCGCTCACTCGCTCACTCACTCACTCAGCCTGAAATGAACTGGAGCTTAAGTGTAGTGTTTATCTAATAACACCTTGCGCCTGCTATTGCAGCCATCGGTCACTTTGGTGTCTTTTCGCGGCCTACGTTTTCCTCACACACGCCTCGTCTTCATCCATTCGCTTCCCTCGCTCCCTGCCTCGGCGAGGGGCTGCACGGAGGAGCAGGCAGGGGGTCTGCGCTCAAATTGGCTGTTTCCAAACTGTACCTGCTGACAGAGCAGCCAGATAAGGCGGCTCTGTCTCTCTGGTCCTGTTGGCAGCGTGAGGTTTTTTTTCTTAGTACACAATGAGTTTATTATTGTTTTGACGTTTGATTTTAAAATCATTTCATTTTACATGCTCAATGTATAAACACACATATTTCTGGTTGCTGCTGTTGGCTGCAGACTGACCAGAGCCCACAGCGCCCTCTGTTGGCTTGTGGTGAACTGCAGCTCACTCTCTCCTTCTGCACTGCGTTGTTGTGCTAAAGCAAACTTTAGCATTGTGAGAGTTCTTTTGTTGGTTCCTATCATTTAAATTCACCGTAAACTTAATTAACATCATGAGCCTTGTTTTGTAAATTGTTGTAGAAGGCTTGTTTGTGTCGATGGCAGCCCTGAGGTCAGCTGCTTAAGAGACCACCTCTTGAATTTGTTAAATGCTTTTTTGACACACACACACACACACACACACACACACACACACACACACACACACACACACACACACAGTCTGAAGGAACCTGCCACGGCCTATTGACTGTTGTGATTTATGTCAGTGGGAGTAATTCCTCTACAGATGTCAACAGGCTGCAACCACAGGGTCAAAACACACACACACTGCAGATTAAAGATAATAGTGAGACGTCATACATCATCTTTTACATAATATAAATAAATTGAACCTTAAGGTTAGTGTTGTCAAGCCAATGCACACATTCTGTCTGGTTTGACAGTTTAGACAGTAAAAATAAAAATAGTGTCAATAGAGTGATTGGAATGGAGAATGAATGAAGTTGTTGTTCAAGACGTGTGCAGATCCTGGTTTGTCCAGTGAGCGTTTGTCCAGGTAGCCTAAAGGGGTCACTGTGAACCCACACACACACACACACACACACACACACACACACACAAAGTGAAGAGCCAATCAATACCCAGGGGGCAAGGTGAGTGGAGATTGGGGTCAGAGCAGGAGGCAGAAAGAAAGGAGGAGTTAATGTTTGCTGTTAGGTTCACGTGGAATCACTGAGGCCAACGTTTCGTGTGCCTCCTGTGGAACAAAGCTCTGCTCACGTGTGTGTAGTGATGCTTTTAGTGTTTCCCCATAACAACAAATTCTATTTAGACATTAGACAAAAGCAGTTTACAGCAAATACCAGTAAACTGATACTTACAGTAAATGATGCGGTTCTATGTCTCCATCAACACATAAACGTCACAACAAAAACAATGGTGATCAAACATCACTTTTTGTAGTTCAGCTTAGTTACTTGGTCGATTGCGTTGATTAACGTATAAACTCCTCGTTCAGTGTTTGTTCGCCTTCGTCCATTTTCCTCTACAGTATATTGCACGTAAACTAATACAATTTGAAAATGGAGCATTTGTGTAAATGTGTGAAAGTAGGTTTTTGGTATTTGTTTCAACTAAACCTGTGTGTGTAGATGTTTTTCCCTCAGCCCACGTGCAGCAGACGTGTGTCTCTGCCTCTGTGTGAGACACTGAGGTTTTGCTAAAGGATTTGTTTGCTCCGCAGTGATGGCAGCATTGATTCACACTCATCTTTGTCGATGCTTATAAGCCCCTGGATACATCATAACCGCCTGCGTTTGTGTACATGGACCTCGCAGCGCGTGTGTGTGAGCGTTTGGATGCCCCCTCCGTGTGAACGGCGCCGTATCCAGGACTGCGTGTCAGCGAGCGCATGCGGCTGCTGCAAAGGCTGTGGACTCAGGCCGCGCTGAGGAGGCTCCGAGGAGCCGCACAGATGCCTTAGGATCACGTGTGCAGCCTTCTTGGGTTTGACAGCTGGGGTGTTGGACTTGGACGTGTTTGTGAATGAGAGCCGAGAAGGCGGTTTTTACAGTGGCAAACACACACACAAACACACACACACATCAAAGCAGACGTTGGTTTCAGGAAATGTTTTATTATCTGTTCTCTCCCAAAGCTGCTAATCACAACCTCTCCCTTTCATCTTTCCACCCCCCTCTGCTCCCCCCGATTTTGTTTAACCCGTCTCTCTCTCTCTCTCTCTCTCTCTCTCTCTCTCTGCTGCACACTCGTCTCTCGTCCTCCTCCATCCTGCGTGTGGCGTTCCAAAAGTCCGATGGAAGCGAGGAAAAATTTAGAAACAACGGTACAGTAGGAGCGTGGGCATCGTTGCTGCGGAGCAAAATAGAGTGTCCCTGCGGATTTCCCATTTTCCCGTTTAAAAAAAAAAAGACCTTCGTCCTCTGCCTCCTCCTCTTTCTTAGGCCACGGAGCGACGAGCTAATTCTGCCGGAGAATCCCCTCTCCCGCGGACGCACATTCTGAGGTGTATATTCGGAATGATGGGAACAGGCAGACGACGTGGCGGGGAGCTCAACTACACAGCAAGCTGTGAGGAAAACCTAGTTGCAATCATTCCTAAATCATTTCACAACAATGGACAAGGGTCCTGGAATTGCCATAATCCTGCATTTTGCTGCTGAGCTGTGATGGGCTCTGCTGTGCTGCGTGTGTGTGTGTGTGTGTGTGTGTGTGTGTGTGTGTGTGTGTGTGTGTGTGTGTGTGTGTGTGTGTGTGTGTGTGTGTGTGTGTGTGTGTGTGTGAGACATATTATTTAGGCTCAGGGCTAGGGTATACTTCTTCCTTTGATCTTGTAAATCTCTAGATTCCATTAGGCCAATTTTGTGTTTTACTGCTGAGCTGACACAAATCCACATTGTCTGTCTTCATGAAAACCCGGTGTAACTCAAAACCAAGTTGGACTCAAAGAATCCAGTATTTTACAGTATTTGTTAAGAAGAAGGTGTTATTTTGGGCGGGTGTGCAGGGACAGGATGGAGAGCCGGGCAAAGTTGGCTGTTGAAAAGACAAAGAAAGGGGAAAGGAGAGCAGGTCGTCTGGCTTTAAAGCTTCCCCTCACCTGTCCCTTTCTCCTCTCTGCTCCCTCCTCTCCTTACTGCCGTGGCTCTTTGTCCAATCCCTCCCTCTCCACCTGCTCCTCTCCCTCTCTCTTGCTCTCCCGCCCTGTCTCCACCCCTTACTCCACCTCTCCCCTCAGCCATTGGTCAAACATCTACCAATAACAGCTGAACCGGGGCCTGAGGGACTGCATATGCAAAGCGCTGCTTAATATTCATGAGCTGCTATCGGGGCTTTAAGTCGTTGATTAGGACAGCGGCACAGCTTTCCGTCCCAACTGCCTGGCAAGCTGGCTGCGTGTATCCACAGCCCCCTCTTCCTGGCCGTCGCACACACACACGCGCGCCTCCTCACATCCACTACACACACACGCAGAGCCGATCAGTGCAGGCAGCGCAGAGCTTGGTAATTGTATTGCTCCCTCTGAGCGGAAGGAAGGACCGAGAGAGAGTAAAGCCAGAGGAGGAAGAAGAAGAAGAAGAAGAAGAAGAAGAAGAAGAAGAAAAGGAGAGTGAGAAGAGACATTAAAACTTTGATTCTTTTCAATTTTTTTTGTTTTGTTTTTTCCCTTTGGAGGAGGTTGACATGAAAATGACCCGGTATCGCCGATGGATTCGGTAGGACACCAGTTATCCGAGTGTTTTTTAATGCACTCTGAACAAGAGTAGGTAAATTTTACCTTTTAATCTTCTCCTTGTATTCTTCATCCAACTTGTCATTGTTGTTGTCTTCCACTGTTTGAGCGTGTGACTGACTTAGTGTGTGTGTGTGTGTGTGTGCTGGTATGCAGGAGGTGGCCGGCACCATGTCAAGGTTGTTTGTGCTGTCAGGTAGCACACGCTCACTCTGTGTGTGTGTGTGTGTGTGTGTGTGTGTGTGTGTGTGTGTGTGTGTGTGTGTGTGTGTGTGTGTGTGTGTGTGTGTGTGTGTGTGTGTGTGTGTGTGTGTACCTGTGCAGCAGCTCGTGCTTAGCGGGGAGACACCGAACACACCTGCTCAGTAATAACAACATACTTTCCTGCACTCCCATGGTCTCACTGTGACTCAGTCCAGGTCCAGGTGTGGACTTGTGCGCGTGCCTCAGCTTTAAGTGCGTGTGCGGTCAGGCAGACAATCAGCGAGGTAACGGGGCACTGAGGTTACGGGAATAAGGTTGGACAGACGGGAGGAGAAGGGCCCGTAAGAGAGCGGAGGGAGGAGGACGGGGGAGAGCAGCACTGTTAAATGCCAGAGGAGCTAGAATTTCAGACGGGCAGCTCAGCGTGTGGCCCCGCACAGGAATTAGAGACAGTTACAGACACACACAGACACACACACACACACGAGTAAGAGCCACTAAGCTGTTCCTTTCACCAGCACTTTGCTCTTTTAGACGGTTGTTGAAGACACTGCTCAAAATGCAGATTATCTGACTGGCAGTGCGAACAGCTGTGTGTGTGTGTGTGTGTGTGTGTGTGTGTGTGTGTGTGTGTGTGTGTGTGTGTGTGTGTGTGTGTGTGTGTGTGTGTGTGTGTGTGTGTGTGTGTGTGTCGTACACAGAAAAAAGGGCAAACTAGCTGATGGTGCCGTTACCAACACGCCTCGTTAACGTTAGGGTGTAAACCAGGATTCTTGCATTGACTCGTCCACCTGCATATAGGTGTGCGTCACCTAACGACGACTTGGCTCTTATGACTGTAACAGTTTTGTGTACAAATCAAGAAGCACATGAAGGTTATTTTTTTTAAGGAAAAACATTGAAATGAGTTGCAGTCAGTCACAGACACAGTTTAAGTGTCTTTACGGGGAAAAAGTCAGAGCAGAGACGTGGAGGGACGTAAAATCTGGTGATTTACTGGTGTTTGCCAACAATGACGCTAGTGACATCTTTATAGAAACGTGGCTTTTTGTGATTTCAATACCGTCTCATTGTTCGTATCCATCTGCGTCATCTGTGGAATTTTAAGACAGAATAACTTCACTTCTTTTTCCACTGATCTTGTGGTTTATTATTTCAAACCTGCACGTATGTGCATCAAGTGATTTCATTTAAGCCTTGTTTTGATTTCATAACTAAATATTAATGTGAGGTGATAAATCAGCTAAATGACGACATTTTAATCTGAGCCTCACCTTTTTTAAAAAAGCCTGAATGTCACTCTGATCCAGTACATTGTATTTTAAAAGCCACCAGATGTGAGCGTTTAAAGCGTTAAACAGTCAATTAGACAGTGAAGAACATGTTCGACCGGGCTTGATCCTGCACAAGTGGACAGCTCAGCTCTGAGACAGTCTCACGTCGGACAGATAACAGCGGACCGCTTCTGTGTTTGTGTGAGTGGATGTGATCTGACTCTGCTCACATTTTTAAGAAAACCTTCCTGTCCGTCCTGGCATGCGTCCACCGTCCTCTCTTTGCTCAGCCTCCTCCTCTGCTGCTCTCAGGCGCTGCCTTTCTGCACTAATTAAAATATTAGGGATAATGATGATCATACCGATAATAATAATAATAACAACAACAAGTACCGTTTAAGCTGTTAACATAATTGCATTCCCCTCATGCCACCATATACATACCATTTGCATATCATTAAGATATATTTTCCTCAGTGACTTTAGTGAATCTGGTGGATTTTGTCAGTGGGGGTGAAGCAGACGAGTGATGAGAATCGGCCGCGGCCGTGCCGATAATTCAGGAAAAATGTTTTTCAGTGTGACGAAGACGAAAAAGACTTAAATTCAGTCAGAATCATTTTTTATGCTTATTTTTGTCTGGAGTTTTTTCTTTTTTTGAATTGAAATGTTTAAATCAATTGTTTGAGCTTGTAAGTAAAAATCACACCTTGTGTTCACTAAAGAAGAAAATGTTTAATTTATTCCACAAAATGTGCATATTTAAAAAATTATAATAAAGTTTTTATGCAGTAAATATATTTAGTGGTAGAAGAGATCCAGCGGTTTATCGGATAACGCCCAGCTTTCACCCTGCGAGCTTCACACCGCTGCATCTTATCGTCAGGAGCCAGATTCGATTGTTTTAGTTCACTTTGAAGCCACAACTCGACCTGAAGTGATTCAATAAGATTTGTTTGTTTCTGTTTTTCTGAATTTTTTATTATTTTCTTTACTTCTAATTCAGTCACTAAAGAAATTCCCTAAAACGAAACGTACAGGCCGCACATGCTGCTCAGTCGATAGAGTAGATTCTTTTTTATTTATAACATAAACCCACATTTTTTAGTTGTGAATTTTTTTTCACTTTAATGCAAGTAATGATAGCACTCCTTAGATGTTGTTTTACAGCAATGACAAAAATGAGCTACTCAATTATAACAGTTAAAAAAACACTAAATATTTTTTCTTCTCCTTGTAAGAAAACTGAAACTAGGCCTCGTTCTTTTTGTTAGTCGCATACTCAGTGTTTTTTTTCTGAGCCCATGAGGGAGAGAAAGCAGCAGAGGGAGGAACGGGTGAGGGGGGGTGGATAGAGAGGCAAAGCTGACTGCAGGAAGGGATCGGGGAGGGGGGG